>NC_088871.1:31082921-31142921 GCF_032884065.1 Artemia franciscana
ATGTGTTAACTTTCCTCTTAAATTAAAAGGAAACATTATGTTTTTCCTTTACCTAAAATTAACACGTTTGGTTGGATGCCAACTTGATTTCATTATATGAATTAAAAATTGCATACAGCTGAACAGCTGTCATTTGCCTTCCGATTTGTGGCAATATTATTGCGTTTTGTCTTCGTTTTTTTTTTTGCATTGTGATTGTTTGCTAAGCATCACATTTTTTTTAATTGATTCACTGTTATTTCCTGGAATGGCGGTTTCGTGACATTCTTATATTCTTTTCCTATTTAAGTTTTTAATGAAAGAATATATTTTAGCTTGCGACGGAATTTCTTATATATTCATTAAATATGTTTTTGAAATCTCTGCTCGTGGAATAATTAGCTGTTTCTGTTGCGTGAGAAAATTGATGTGAAACGTCAAAATGTCGATGGCTATGAATATAGAAACATGAGCTTTTTAAACGTAGTGATTCATAAATGATTTTTCCAGTTTTTAAATGTCATAAATTATCTGGTTCAATTAGATGTATACATATATCTAAATTTTAGCGTTAAAACCAAGATCCCTTTTATTATTAATATAATTAGAGATCTAGGTTTCTGCAGTGGCGCATTTTTGTCTAAATCCTTGGGGGAAGGAGGGTGAAGTTGTAGCTGATTTTCCCAAGCCAAATGAAAATGATAGTGAAAAATGAAAAATTTACCATAGAGTACCGTATAAACTAGAGAAAATTGATCCGTTTCTGTGGATGCTAGAATTATTTAGACCTATCTTTAGTTTTTGCAAGATTAAAAAAAATCAGTAGGGGGGGGGATGTGTTTTGAAAGGTGTAGTTGCCTCCTTTCCCATAGAAAATTATAATTTCAGTAATAATTTTAGCCGAAGAATTGTTCCATTGTTTTTTTCTGAAGCAAGACTAATGCTTTCTTAAGGTTTTTTTTTCTCGGAATTTCATGGTTGTTCTTATATATAACATGTTTAATGAGTATAATGTGTATGCGGGCAACCAGCCTATTCGCTACCAATCAATATGTATAGGAAAATGGAGTATTTTATTTGCCTGTATTTTCAATGTGAATAGCGTTTTCTATTACAACTACTAACAAGTCACCGCAGAACCAAATTGCCTGAGGCCAACACAGCTTTGCACGCCGTTATTTCCTTCAAATCTTTCTTTATGACATCCTCCCACCCCAACCTCGGACGACCTGCTTTCCGTCTAGCCCTAGACGGTTCACCGAAAAAGACAATCTTTGACAATCTAATATCCTTCATCTGCAGAACTAGTCCTAGCTATCTCACCCTTTCTCTCATTATAGCATTAGAAAGTGGGATTGAACCACACTTTTCGTTCGGTCTTTCGTACTGTTTGAAATACGGTCAGTCAGCCGGGTGCCCAGAACAATCCTTTGGCAATTGCTATAGAAAACATCTAGCAAATCTTCATCTGCTTTTCAGAGCGTCCATGCTTCAGAGCAATACTTGACAACTGTCATCACTGTAGCTTCCATTCTAATCTTGGTTTGCAAACTTATCTTCATAATCATCCATTTTTTTTAACAGTAAAAAAACACCCTGAGCCTTGGCTATTCTGCTTTTAATATTTTCACTGCTCCTACCGTCTTTACTAATAATGCTACCAAGGTAAGTAAAGCTGTTAACCTGGTCAATCATTTCGTTTCCAACGTCACCTTTTCATATTTGCTTATTCCCAGCCTTAGCAACTTAGTCTTTTTAACATTTATTTTCAAACCTATTCTAGCCCCCTAAACTCGCAAAACCTCTAACAATTCATTCATTTTGCACACACTTTCATCTAGGATGCTTAAATCGTCAGCGTAATCTAAGTCCATGAAAGTTTTTCCTCCCCATTTGATTCCGCGATCCATAGAAATAATCTACATAAAGGGTGATAAAACACAACCCTGCTTAACTCCCGATTTAATATACAAGAAGCTACTGACCTCATTTCCTACCCTAACCGCTGCAATGTTATTCTCGTACATAGTACTAGTCACTTCAATGTATTTGTCTGGCATTCCCTACAAGGATAAAACCTTTGTTAAGCTCTTTCATTAACAGAATCGAACGCTTTCTCATCTTCTATAAAACTGAGGACCAAGGGTATTTGATAACTCAGGCACTTCTCAGTTGTAAACCTCAGTGTAAAAGTTTGGTCGACACAGCCTCTGCCTTTTCTAAAACCGCACTGTTCTTCTCTCAAAACTTTGTCTTTATCATTTCTCCGTCTAATAAGTACCATACAGCTAAGTAATTTGCTGTCTACGGAGACCAGGCTAATGCCTCAATAATCACCACACTCACTCTTATTACCTTTCTTATTCAGTGGTTTGATTAAGGTTTTCTAAAATCGCTAGGTACTTCTCTTTTTTTCAAAAATAATATTCATAATCTTCAGTAACTTATTTCTAACCTCAGCCGCCATATTCAAGAAACTCATTTACCACACTATCAGCACTCAGAGCCTCATTATTTTTAATTTTTTTTTTTTTTTACTGTCGCTAATTTTTTTTTTCGCAAAACAAATCTCCCTTCACATCCAAGGTATCACACACTTTTTCATTTTCCTCTATATCTTTTCCTGGAACTCTATCTCGGTTTAGCAAAGGGACTTTAGCCCTTGCAGTTGCAAACTGGTCATATTTGTTGAAATTTAAATTTCTTCCAATAAAGCACAAGTAAAACCTACCGTAGAAACTAAGGAGTCGAAAAGGGCGACATACCCTTCATATGTAGAAAGTGTTCTGCTTATTTTTTGCTATAACGTCGCTCTTTTCTTTTGTTAAAAAAAAAGTATATAATTCTTCAGATGACCGGTCATTGATGAGTGTTTCTGTTCCGGGAAAGCAGTTAAATCGAGCCATTAGCTGTGTAATATTGGCAAAGGGTTCATACGAATAAAAATTCAGTTTCAGTGATTTTTTGTAGTTGAGCAAAGTTGCGTTATATGCCATTTTGTGCCACATTTCTGTGATAGCCTATTAGTCTAAAATTGTCAAACACCATTATATATATATATTAAATAAAAAAAAACAAGTTTTTTTAACTGAAAGTAAGGAGCGACATTAAAACTTAAAACGAACAGAAATTACTTCGTATATGAAAGAGGCTGCTTCCTCATCAACGCCCCGCTCTTTACGCTAAAGTTTGACTCTGTGTCTCAATTCTTCTTTTTAAAACAGTAAAAAACTTTAGCGTAAAGAGCGGGGCGTTGATGAGGAAGCAGCCTCTTTCATATACGAAGTAATTTCTGTTCGTTTTAAGTTTTAATGTCGCTCCTTACTTTCAGTTAAAAAAACTTGTTTTTTTTTATTTAATTTCTGAACGTTTTTGAATCAATGCATGTATTGATTTTGGCTCTCCGCCGAGGAATAATTAAAACGAAATTTGCATTTTTTTTTTGCTAAATGGCTTTCTCATAATTTTGATCGAATGATTTTGAGAAAAAAAGAGCGGGGGAGGAAGCCTAGTTGCCCTCCGATTTTTTGGTCAATTAAAAAGGCAACTAGAACTTTTAATTTTTTAATTTTTTGTCCCAATTCATTAAGAATGACCCCAGAATCAAAAAAGCCGTAGAATAAATAGTTGAAATTACTAAAAATACTTTAACGTAAAGAGCGAGGTATTAGGAGGAGGTGAGCCCCTCAAATGGGTAATAATTTCTGTTTGTTTTAAGTTTTAATGCTGTTCCTTACTTCCAGCTGAAAGAACTTTTTCATATTTATTGTTTCATTGTGTTTTTAAATAATGCTAGTAAATCCTGCGCTCCCTTCATGGAGATTTTCTTCCCCATGACAAATTATCGATGGAAAGTTCCCCCAGTATATCCCCCTCTTCTCAACACCTCCCCCAACCAAAAAAACACTCCTGAAAACGCCTGTACACTTCCCAATAACCATTACTATATGTAAGCATTGGTCAAAGTTTGTAACTTGTTGCCCCTCCCATGGGGACTGTGGGGGAGTAAGTCGTCCCCAAAGACATAGTTATAAGGTTTTTCGACTACGCTGAATAAAATGGCTATCTCAGAATTTTGATCCGTTGACTTTGGTAAAATAATTAGCGTGGGAGGGGGCCTAGGTGCCCTCCAATTTTTTTGGTCACTTAAAAAGGGCACTAGAACTTTTCATTTCCTTTAGAATGAGCCCTCTTGCAACATTCTAGGACAACTGGGTCGATACGATCACCCCTGGAAAAAAAAACAAACAAAAAAACAAATAAACACGCATCCGTGATCTGCCTTCTGGCAAAAAATACAAAATTCCACATTTTTGTAGATAGGAGCTTGAAACTTCTACAGTAGGGTTCTCTGATACGCTGATTCTGATGGCGTGATTTTCGTTAAGATTCTATGACTTCTAGGGGGCGTTTCCCCCTATTTTCTAAAATAACGCAAATTTTCTCAGGCTCGTAACTTTTGATGGGTAAGACTAAACTTGATGAAACTTATATATTTAAAATCAGCATTAAAATGCGATTCTTTTGATGTAGGTATTGGTATCAAAATTCCATTTTTTAGAGTTTTGGTTACTATTAAGCCGGGTCGCTCCTTACTACAGTTCGTTACCACGAACTGTTTGATATATATATTAGCACGGGGATGCCATAGGGAATTTATGGTAGGAACGCCACTTGCCTGAGTAGGGAATTTAAAGTGCCGAAACCCTATAGACAAGTGTGTATTCTCCTGATGAGCCCTTGTGTTGGGTTGTTGCCTCTGAATTATTTGTCTTTTTTATTGTTTTTAATATCAAACAGTTCGTCGTAACGAACTGTAGTAAGGAGCGACCCGGCTCAATAGTAAACGAAACTGTAAAAAACGGAATTTTGATGCTAAAATATACATCAAAAGAATAAGATTTTCTGCTGATTTTAAATATATAAGTTTCATCAAATTTAGTCTTTGTCATCAAAAGTTACGATCCTGAAAAAAATTGCCTTATTTTAGAAAATAGGGGAACGAAACACCCCCTAAAAGTCATAGAATCTTAACGAAAATCACACCATCGCATTTTGCGTAACATAGAACCCTATGGCAAAATTATCTACAGCTCCTATCTACAAGCTCCTATCTACAAAAATGTAGAATTTCGTATTTTTTGCCAGAAGACAAATCACTGGTGCGTGTTTATTTGTTTGTTTTTTGTTTTTTTTTCTTTTCCCCAGGGGTCATCGTATCGACCAATTGGTCCTAGAATGTCGCAAGAGGGCTCATTCTAATGGAAATGAAAAGTTCTAGTGCCCTTTTTAAGTGACCAAAAAATTGGAGGGCACCTAGGCCCCCTCCCACGCTCATTGTTTCTCCAAAGTCAACAGATCAAAATTTTGAGATAGCCGTTTTGTTCCGCATAGTCAAAAACCATAATAACTATGTCTTTGGGAATAACTTACTCCCCCCAAGGTCCCTGGGGGAGGGGCTGCAAGTTACAAACTTCGACCAGTGTTTACATATAATATTGGTTATTGGGAAGTGTACAGTCATTTTCAGGGGATTTGTTTTCGGTTTTGGGGGTGGGGTTGAGGGGAGGGGGCTATGTGGGAGGATCTCTCCTTGGAGAAATATGTCATGGGGGAACAGAAATTCAATGAAAAGGGCGCAGGATTTTCTAAAATTACTTTAAAAAAAAATGAAAAAATAAACATGGAAAAGTTTTTTCAATTGAAAGTAAAGAGTAGCATTGAAACTTAAAACGAACAGAGACTATTACGCATATGAGGGGTTCTAAAAATACTTTAGCCTAAAGAGCGAGGTATTTAGGAGGAGATAAATACCTCGCTCTTTATGCTATAGTATTTTTAGTAATTTCAACTATTAATTCTACGGCCTTTCTGCTTCAGGGGTCATTCTTAAAGAATTGGGACAAAACTTACGATTTATTGTAAAGAACGAGGTATTAACAAGGGTACAAACCCCCTCATATACATAATAAAAATTAAAGAATATAAAAGTTTGTTGCGTAAGTTAGTTCTTAAGTTACGTATATTTTTTACTAATAAACAAATTTGTTAAAAATAAAAATTTATAGTTGCCTTTTTATGTAACCGAAAAATTGCATGGCAACTAGGCCTCCTTCCCCATCCCTTATTTCTCAAAATCGTCTTATCAAAAGTAAGAGAAAGCCATTTAGCCAAAAAAGGAATTAATATGCAAATTTCATTTAATAATTTATGTGTGGAGAGCCAAAATCAAACATGCACTAATTCAAAAACGTTCAGAAATTACATAAAAAAACTAGTTTTTTTTAACTGAAAGTAAGGAGCGACATTAAAACTTAAAACGAACAGAAATTACTCCGTATATGAAATGGGTTGTCCCCTCCGCAATCCCTCGCTTTTTACGCTAAAGTTTGACTCTTTGCCACAATTCTGCTTTTTAAAACAATTAAAAGCTTTAGCGTAAAGAGTGAGGGATTACGGAGGGGACAACCCATTTCATATACGGAGTAATTTCTGTTTTTTTTTATGTAATTGTAGTAAGGAGCGACCCGGCCCAATAGTAAATGAAACTCTAAAAAATGGAATTTTTATACTAAAAGATACATTAAAAGAATTAGATTTTTATTTTGATTTAAAATATATAAGTTTCATCAAATTTAGTCTTAATCATCAAAAGTTACGGGCCTGAGAAAATTTGCTTAATTTTGGAAAATAGGGTGAAACATCCCCTAAGAGTCATAAAATCTTAACAAAAATCGCACCATCGTATTCAGTATATCAGAAAACCTTCCTGTAACGGTTTCAAACTTCTATCTACAAAAATGTGGAACTTCGTATTTTTTTGCCAGAAGACCGAATCACGGGTGCGAATTTATTTTATTTTTTTTTTTTCTGTTTTTTCCAGGGGTCACCGTTTCGACCAAGTGGTCCTAGAATGTTGCTAGAGGGCTCAGTCCAACGGAAATGGAAAGTTCTAGTGCCTTTTTTAAGTGACCAAAAAATTAGATGGCACATAGGCCCCCTCCCACGCTCATTTTACCCTAAATTCAACAGAGCAAAATTTTGAGATTGTCATTTTGTTCAAAATAGTCGAAGAACATAAGAACTATGTCTTTGGGGATGACTTATACCCCCAAAGTCCCCAGGGGAGGGGCTACACGTTACAAACTTTAACCAGTGTTTGCATACAGTAATGGTTATTGGGAAGTGTACAGACGTTTTCAGGGGGATTTTTTTTACTTTTTTTTTGGGGGGGGGGGTTGAGGGGAGGGGCTATGTGGGAGGATCTCTCTATGGAGGAGTATGTAATGGGGGAAGAATAATTCAATGAAGGGGTACTTAGGATTTTCTAGCATTACGAAAAAAAATATGAAAAAGTTTTTTCGACTGAAAGTAAGGAGCAGCATTAAAACTTCAAACGAACAGAGATTATTACGCATATGGTTCTTCGAACCATAGCATACGGTTCCTCGCATATGGTTCCTCGAATACCAGCGAGGTGTTCTCCAAAATACTTCGCTCTTTACGTTAAAGTATTTTTAGTAATTTCAACTATTTACTCCACAGCCTTTCTGATTCAGGGGTCATTCTTAAAGAATTGGGACAAAATTTTAGCTTTAGTGTAAAGAACGAGGTATTAATGAGGGGACAAACCCCCTCATATACATAATAAAAATATACAAATATAGAAGTTCGTTGCGTAAGTTAATTCTTACGTTACGTATATTTTTTACTAATAAAAATTTTCGTTTTTAAGCAACCATTAAGTTACGCTAACCGTAAATTAAGTTCCTTTTTAAGTAACCAAAAAATTGGATTGCAACTAGGCCTCCCCCACCCCATTTTTCTCAAAATTGTCTGATCAAAACTAAGAGAAAGCCATTTAGCCAAAAAAAGAATTAACATGCAAATTTCCTTGTAATAATTTATGTGGGGAAAGCCAAAATCAAACAAGTATTAATTCAAAAAATGTTCGGAAATTAAATAAAAAAATCTAGTTTTTTTTAACTGAAAGTAAGGAGCAAAATTAAAACTTAAACGAACAGAAATTACTCCATGCATGAAAGGGGCTGTTCGCTTCTCAATGCCCCGTTCTTTACGCTAATGTTTTTTACTGTTTAATAAAGTAGAATTTAGAGAAAGAGTCAAACATTAGCGTAAAGAGCGGGGCGTTGAGAAGGGAACAGCCCCTTTCATATGCGGAGTATTTGGTAAATGACGACTTATACTTACTTACGACACGACTGCCTGCCCATGGATTATTCTTTATGGTTGATTGTGTATGGCTATGCTGTTTGACCTATGTGATGGTATGGATGAGTAGGGTTAAGCCTCATTCAAGTACTGATCTATATTAATTACTAATGTAGGAAAACAGTCTTCCTTTTCTCCTTCTGTCTTCTTTTTTTTTATGTGTATGTGCTGTTGCATTGGTGATTTCTTTTTTCGTTATATATAATTACATACATTCAAACTGTTTGCGGTAACGGACGGTAATTGCCTGTGCCAATATTAATCATAATTCTAAAAAGCAAGAAAGTTGGTAACAGTAAACACAGTAAGAGGATCTGCCTTTCAGGGTGATTTCAAATATGTAAAATTCATGAAGTTATAAGATAACTATCGAGATTTATTAACGTATGAAAATATAAATGAATTTAGTAAAGAAGGGAAAAAAAAACTCCAAAAAAGCAGAGCAGTCTGGATTAAAATTACAGCATTAGATTAAGCCTATCTGAGAACCCTGGAGCGGAGTTTTTTCTTTAGGCTCTATGTCTAAAACGTATTGCTCATTTCTTGTGCTGAAACTCACAAGGTATTATACTAGTATCATCATAGTGTTTTGGAAACTGAGATGCAAAAAAAATTACCCAAAATTTACCAAATTACCAAAATTACCCAATAATATTGAAATTGCTTTTGGCCTCGTTTACAGCAAATGTAGGGTAAAAAGGGAGTTATATTCCTTAGTGTATTGGTTTATATATACTGGTCAGCCTAAAAAAGGAAATAATAGAAGTTACTACCCTTGCTAATTTTTAAGATGAAAATTACTATGTGGAAGTTAAGTCGCGGATTAACTTTTATAGATAATTTATTACATTATTATCAATTGGCAACATTTAATTTATAACTTACCAGTTTTCAATCTGCCATCTAGCTTGCCATCTCAAATTTCTTTTCATATACTAAGCCTGTAGTTCGTCGCCACAATGACCCAAAACTCATGGTGTAGACACACTCTGAGAGCTCCATTTTAGCCCCAAACGCTCAAATCATTATTTCATACGATTAAATCTTTTTTCATAACTTCTAGTTTATTTTCTTGTTTAGTGTGCTGTAAATTACCTTTAATTACCAGCGAAAAGAGAAAAAAAGGCCGTTTTCATCATATTTGTTTAAGATTATATCATAGTTTTTTAAGACCTTTTAATTGTTAAGGATTATCTTTTCAAAGCCAAATCTCTTAATTCTTTTCCATGCAATGTTGTAGTCTAAAAAACAAAAAAACAAAACAGTCATATCAAAAGAATTAGCAACTGCTGGAAAATAAAAACTTTAAAGATAACTGTTTATCGCGTCAAAATACAGCTGAAAAATAAGTAGACACACATAGAGAGAGACAACCAAGAGAGAAAATGCTAGAAGGCTCATGGAAATATTAGTTATCGTCGAGGAAATTGCGAGTGCAATCTGCAGATATTTTCTTTCCTCTGTTTTATTTAATATGAGTATCGGACCCTTCAGACTTATCTTCTTCCGCCTGACGAAATCCTGTCTTTCTAAGCAAACATTGGCTTTCACAAGGAGGGAGGGCTGATAAGATTCTTTCTCTTATTTCTCGCTTTATTTTCTCTTCTTTTTGCAGGTTTGTCAAACGTTTGTAACAGTGTTCATTTCTTGTTTCGTTTTACTGAAAGTTTAAAGTTTTAATTGAAAATTTTTAAAAAAAGACGGAGTAAGTACAGGGTCGTCAATTGGAGCAGGGCACTCCGGCACCTAGGTTTTGAAAATGCCTTTTTCTGGTATTTTGATTGAAACATGCCTTTTTGGTATTTTATTAAAAAAATGAGAAAAAATTAAATGGCCGTTCTCTTGATTTTGACAAATCCATTTTGTCCCCTCCCTCCTCCTACATTTTTTAAAAAAATCGACACATGAGTGGGTACATTGAGTGGGTACAGCTTCTTGTATAGATTATTTGAAATGCTCTTTTTCCCTATACTACAAATTTTAGGATTAGTTCAAGGAAGCTGCATCTACATGGCTTCCTTGAAACATAGAAACAAAAAAAAGAATTATTTTTAGCTGAAAGCATTTGCTCTATTTTTATCTAAAAACAACACTTAAACTAAGGATCAAAAAGCTTTTTGTTAAGCAGCATAATCTGTTCAACGTCCTCCCCCTGTCGCTCCGTCGCCAAAAAACAATGATTATTTTGTAAGCTTTGTGATTTTTTTGTTACTTAATGAGTAAGAAAGGTGTTCTAGTGTGACCCCTTCAAAAATCATTGCTTTTTGGCTTGTCCCCTTCAAAAATGGAATTTTTGCAACGTCCCAGCTTTACGCTAATAATATTTTTTTTCTATGAATTCTGCTTTAGACTAGTCCTATACATATTGGGAATTGACAAGAAGAGAAACTCAAATTCGTTTCTTAGAAGAATAAATAAAATAAAAAAAGCTTTTTTTTAACTGAAAGTAAGGAGCGACATTAAAACTTAAAACGAACAGAAATTACTTCGTATATGAAAGGGGCTGCTTCCTCATCAACGTCCCGCTCTTTACGCTAAAGTTTGACTCTTTCTCTCAACTCTACTTTTCAAAACAGTAAAAAATTTAGCGTAAAGAGCGGGACGTTGATGAGGAAGCAGCCCCTTTCATATACGAAGTAATTTCTGTTCGTTTTAAGTTTTAATGTCGCTCCTTACTTTCAGTTAAAAAAAAACTTGTTTTTTTTTTCATTTAATTTCTGAACGTTTTTGAATCAATGCATGTTTTGATTTTGGCTCTCCGCAGAGGAATAATTAAAACGAAATTTGCATTTTTTTTTTTTTTTTTTGGCTAAATGGCTTTCTCATAGTTTTAATCGAATGATTTTGTGAAAAAAAGAGTGGAAGAGGAAGCCTAGTTGCCCTCCGATTTTTTGGTTACTTAAAAAGGCAACTAGAGCTTCTAATTTTTACGAATGTTTTTATTAGTAAACGATATACGTAACTTATAAGTTATCTTATAAGTTTTATATTTACTTATAAGTTATCTCATGTTTTTATTATATATATGAGGGGGCTTACCCCCTCGTCAGTACCTCGCTCTTTACACTGAAGCTTAAATTTTGTCCCAATTCATTAAGAATGACCCCTGAATCACAAAATCCATAGAATAAATAGTGAAATTACTAAAAATACTTCAGCGTAAAGAGCGAAGTATTAGGAGGAGGTGAGCCCCTCATATGCGTAATAATTTCTGTTCGTTTTATGTTTTAATGCTGCTCTTTACTTCCAGTTGAAAAAACTTTTTCATATTTATTTTTTTTAAAATAATGCTAGAAAATCCTACACTCTCTTCATGGAAATTTTCTTCCCCCATGAGAAGTTCCTCGATGGAAAGTTCCTCCAACATATCCCCCTTTTCTCAATCCCTCCCCCAACCAAAAAATCCCCCTGAAAACGTCTATACACTTCCCAATAACCATTACTAAATGTAAGCACTGGTCAAAGTTTGTAACTTGTAGCCCCTCCCACGGGGACTTTGGGGGAGCAAGTGGTCCCCAAAGACAAAGTTATAAGGTTTTTCGACTACGCTGAATAAAATGGCCATCTCGGAATTTTGACCCGTTGACTTTGGGAAAATAATTAGCTAGGTGCCCTCCAATTTTTTTGGTCACTTAAAAAGGGCACTAGAACTTTTCATTTCCGTTAGAATGAGCCCTCTCGCAACATTCTAGGACCACTAGGTCGATACGATCACCCCTGGAAAAAAAACCAAACAAACAAACAAATAAACACGCATCTGTGATCTGCCTTCTGGCAAAAAATCCAAAATTCCACATTTTTGTAGATAGGAGCTTGAAACGTCTATGATTGGGTTCTCTGATACGCTGAATCTGATGGTGTGATTTTCGTCAAGATTCTATGACTTTCAGGGGGTGTTTTCTCCTATTTTCTAAAATAAGGCAAATTTTCTCAGGCTCGTAACTTTTGATGGGTAAGACTAAACTTTATTAAACTTATATATTTACAATCAGCATTAAAATGCGATTCTTTGATATAGCTATTGGTTTCAAAATTCCATTTTTTTTTAGAGTTTTGGTTACTATTGAGCCGGGACGCTCCTTACTACAGTTCGTTACCACGATCTGTTTGAAAAGAAACGCTCAGTGCCGTCTGACCTTACCAAGTGAAATCCTAAAGTTATTATTATATTATATATTATATTATACAAATTTAATAACGAATACCCGCTGCATATATTTTTCATCTCTTTTTTTTCTTATTTTACACTTGGCGAAGATAAAGGAACGTCTTTTTCAAAAAGGGTGCAGCGGGTAATGGGCGTTTATATTTCATGATCTAGCCAATGTTCTGAAAAGTAACCTATCTCTATTTTAAAACAAAAAGTAAAAGCTTAAAAGCAAAGGAACTAACCTTCTTTCAGAGAATATTAAAGTGGATTCACAATTTTTTTGTAACATGGCTAGGTAACGATGCACTGTCAGTGATGCTTATAGTTTTTAAATGCCCGATTGAATTTGGGTTAAAGTGTTAAGTCCCTTTCCTTATTGTTTTTCTATACTACTAGACTTAGACCTAAATATTATATTTTGGAATCAGGAGGATATACGGATTCTATGAACATGTCAAAAGCGATAATTATAACAAAATGAGATAATTCGTCTATTCAAAGAGACGTTTGTTTTTCTTAAGCCAACTAACTAATTATTTGAAGCGTTAATCTTGAATATTTTTAACAATAACGATATTAATGTATTGATTAGATTTTCAGCCATTTAATGATGTACAAATGTCTTTTCAGTTTTTATTTGGTACTAGCTGTTGGGGTGGCGCTTCGCGCCACCCCAACACCTAGTTGATGGGGGCGCTTCGCGCCCCTCCCCCGCGCGTTAGTCGTTATGCGCCATATTAGTTACGCGCCATTGTAGTTTTGTCCCTGTGTCCCACCTGTGAATATAGATAAATATATATATATATTGCGAAAATACAACTATTAGTAACTATATATACAACTATTAATAAAATATATTGCGAATATTGCGAATATACAACATTCTTTGCTGTCCCATTGTCTGTGCATATAAATAGATTGTCAGGTTTACCGACTCTTGAACATGCAACATATAATTGTCCATGGGAAAAACAATCTGTATTCAGATCTATACCTCATTATTCTAATGATTGCCCTTGAGCTTTGTTGATAGTGATTGCTAATCGAACATTCCCTGTGTCCCCGTCGTCATTTATATATCCTCCTGTGCCCCCCGGCGTCCCCGTTGTAGTTGTTTCCCTGTGTCCCGGTCGTCATTTGTGTCCCGGTGTCCCAGTCTGTAATTTCTCTTTGAGTGTCGCGGTCGTCATTTATATTCCCTGTGTCCCGGTGTCCCGGTCGTCATTTTTGTTCCGGTGTCCCGGTCTGTAATTTCTCTTTGAGTGTCCTGGTCGTCATTTATATTCCCTGTGTCCCGGTCGTCATTTATATTCCCTATGTCCCGGTGTCCCGGTCGTCATTTGTGTCCCTATGTCCCGGTCTGTAATTTCGTCAGTCGACAAACATGACGTCAGTCGACACACAACCATGACGTCACTCGACAGACACACAGACAAACAACTTATTAGGGTTACGTTTTACACAAATAAAGTTAGCGCTCGTTTTTCCCAGATTAATGAAGAAAGTTACACTTTCTTGAACCATATGCTGATTTTTCATACACGTGTCTTATTTTCAAACTTGGTGCCTGCTAAGTCCTTAAACAACTTAACCCAATTCAAAGAATTAGTTTTTATAGTTGGCACTTTAAGTTTGACCCTTCTACCTAGTCTATGGTTTTTATTCTGACTTGACTTTCCGTGCTTTGAGATATCGTAAGTGCTTTGAGTTGGTTTTTGCTTACTGTCGATTCTGTATTTCTTTCAGAGATGCTGACTCTGGTGCTCTATATTTTAATTATTGGCAGTGTCGTCATAGCCAAGGAAAATTATACAGATGATACTTTGTGTACAAGACAGGAACCGTAAGTTTATTGCCTTCTTTTTCTTTTGTCTCACTAGACTATTATATTCATCTAATGTACAGTCGTGTCCAAAAAGAAAGGACAGTATTTCGTACTTTTTTGAAAATGATCAAGAAAGCCTACCTTATATGTGCTGTATTAACTCGTTTGCAGTTAATGAGAGGTAGGGTGTATGAATTTTTGTAATGTGTTGCTGTACTTCTAGCTAGCGTAACTCAACGTAATCAACGTTTAACGTACTTTATTGTAACGCACTTTACGTAACATCAACCTAACGTGCTCAGCGTGATTTTATGCGCTAGGTTACGTTTCAAACTGAATCCATCTCATTCAGCTACAATCTCTAGTTGTTTTTTTTTTTTTTTTTTTTTTTTTTTTTCAGATTCTCAAAGAAACACTGTTGTCATTTAAAGCTTAGAAAGTTGACTTAGTTTGGTACACTAATTTTTGCTCTCCTTGAAATTATGATGATATAAAATACTTCCCTTTGTTTTGGGTAGGACAGTATGTTGTAAATTGAAAAGAGATAATATTTGCTGATGGAACATCCCTCATTTTTGTCTCATGGTAATAAAATAGAGAAAAACAAAACATTGTCAGACTTACAGAGACTATATTGTAAGGAAAGTAATTTAGGGGAATCTGAATCTGCATTTTTCTAAACCAAAACATAAATATGAAATAATCCTCCGTCATTAATTTGGACATGCACTATCAGTAATGAAATTTTTTTGAAACTGTAGATGTCATGGCATTGTTTCAAAACAAATAGCGATTACTCTGTTTTGTACTCAACCAATACTTCTTTGCAACCTTTATCAAAAATATAATGGGTTTGGGAACTTTATTTTCAAGTTGTAACACTTAACATGAATGTAGTTAGATAGTACTCTGAACCCAAACCACCCCTTTGAGATCAGAAAGCGCTCAAACCTGGAAAAAAAATCTGTTATCTAAACTTTGTAATATATTAAATACCAGAAAATAGATTATAAATTTACAGATAATTGATAATAGATTATCAATTTATAGATGTAACGTAAGTTCGGCTTAAAAAAAAAGGAACAAGATGATTTATTGTTGAATCCGTTTAAATAAGAAACATTTAGATCTGAAACATAAGATATGAAACATTTAGAAAAGAAACATAAACATTCAGATAAAAAACATAAGATATGAAACATTTCGATAAACATAAGAAACATAAGATAAGAAACATTAGATAAGCTATTGGTTGATTTGGGGCAAATCATGTATCGAGAAAAACTGTGACTGTCAAATCTACCCCCAAATAAACAAGCTTGAGAATCTTGCGGGACCAGCTTTAGGTTCGTGAATTTTGCCCTTCCTCATCAAGAAAGGACCGAAGTTCAAGTCAACAGCGTTCAGGCTAGTTTACTATTTGTTATTGGTTTTTATTCAGAACCTCCAAGCATGGCTTGTTTGGAAATGCTTACAATTTGATGGTGAAGAATAATGTTTGATTCTTATCCCTGTGCTGAATTAAGTAATTCCATTCCCTTGGGAATGGATAATCTTGTAAGCCTATAAAGGGGGAAATCTTCTATCTGTTGTGTCGTCGTCAATGACAGGGTCTTTCAATTGTTTCGGACTAAAGGCCTACATGTGTCAGCAAGGGAATCCAGAAGCATAAATATGATTATCAGGGTTAATAAAAGATAATTAGTCTGCCTTTCGGTTTGAGGTTGAACTAATGGCTTCCTAGGACTTGGTTCCTATTTAAATGTAACTTGGAAGGTTTAGACCAATGATTTAGTACAGTCCCAAAATCAATTGTTAGATGTAGTTGTTAATTAATTCTAATTATATGAAGTGCGCTTGCTTATCAATTGGGTTTTTACAAATTTTTACAGATTTTTACAAATCTTGCGAGTCAATTCGCCTTTTTTTGAATTGTTGCCCGTCACCTACTACTACTACTACTAGTACAACTACGAGGAAGTCACCGCAGCACCAAGCCTCCAGAGTTCAACACAGCTGCGCACGCTCCTCCTCCATCCCAAACTATTCAAAGCCTCCGTCTTTGATCAGTCTTAAGAAGTTCCCATTTTCCTTAAATCTTTCCTTACGACATCATCCCGCACCAACTGAGGATAACCTGCTTTCAGTTCAGTCCTAGACGGTTGGCCAAGAAGTACAATCTTTGGCAATCTGTCATCCTTCATCCGCAGAATGTGCCCTAGCCATCTCAACCTTTCTCTCATTATAGCCCTAGAAAGAGGGATTAAACCACACTTTTCGTACAGCCTACCGTTTAAAATACGGTCTTTCAGTCGCGTACCCAAAACAATCCGTAAACGATTTCTCTGGAAAACATCTGGTAAATCTTTCTCCGCTTTTCATAGCGCCCATGCTTCAAAATCATATTTGACCTACTGTGAAAAAAACACCCTGGGCCTTGGCTATTCTACTTTTAGTATCTTCAACCCACTGTATTTACTAATAATACTACCAAGTTAAGTGAAGTTGTTCACTTGATCGATCTTTTCGTCACCCAACGCCTTTTCATATTCACTTATTTCTAGCCTTTGCGACTTTGTCTTCTTAACATCAATTTCCAAACCTATTCTTGCACAGAGTACTCATAAAGCCTCTAAAAGTGTATTCGTTTTGTTCGCAGTTTCATCTAGGATGCTATATTTATCAGCATAATTAAAGTACAGGAAATTTTTTCTTCCCCATTTGATTCTGTGTTCTCCCATTGCCTTTCCTGTACTGCTTATGACAAAGTCGATCCGAATCATCGATTTAACTGGGGATAGAACAGAATCATGTTTAACTTCTGATTTAATATGAAACCAGCTACAAACCTCATTTCCTACCTTAGCTGCAGTAGTATTATTCCCGTGTATAATGACTGACAGAAAACTAAATAGCTAGACAATTATAGAAAACTAAAAGCCGACGCTTAAATTCCTGGAAATCTTAGAAAAACCACAACATCTCGCATTTTGTGCCGGGGATAGAGATATTCAATTTTAATGAAACTTACATCATCAGAAAGTGTGGATCTTGTATTTTGATTAAATAGAGCAGGATTATCTTTTTAAAGTTCTGGAAAGGACAGTCCCTAAAAGTGTTCTAGTATGCTTGGAAACAATAATCGGAAAACGCTAAGAATCAGCTCAAAGGAATTATTGAAGCAATTTGATTACGCCACCCACTTTGATTGACAAGGTCGCCGACAGGAGGGATGTAAAATTTTACTGGCTTTTCCCGTCAAATTTCGCAATCAAGTTACAAATCCCCAACATCTTTCGGTGATGGCTACGCCTTTGGGAGAATTCCCTAATGAGCCCTTTTTCTTTGTGGCGGCCAACCAACCCTAAGGCTCGCAAAATAATTTTGAATTTTCGTTTCTCCTTAATGTTACCCTACTTTTTGATTTTTATGGGGGGGGGGGGGGTCTTGTTTACCAAAGCTCCTTTATTAAATCCTGAGTGTAGGTATGGACAGGAATACTTAAAATTGTTCAGTAGTGTTTCTTTTAATGTTTTAGTCAAAATAAAACCATATGAAAATTTCACCACGATTGGGTTCCCAATTCGTTGGCGTTTTGACCTTGTTGGAATTATTATATTTATCTATTTGTGGCATCCGTATGAAAAAAAAACAACAACGGAAAACCTCCGCCAGAGTGTGTTATCGTTAGATTTAAAGCAATACGAGTAGAAGGTAAAAGTAAGTGACCTAGCTGTGCCTCTTTAAAGCAACCTGAGCTGACCCGCTCTCGGGAAGACGGTCCCTAAACTAATATTATCTGGATATCTGTCAGAAGGGGTTGTCGGGCCGAAATTTGATGGGATTAAGGTGTACATTCTAAACCTACTTTTTTTGGAGAGAGGGTAGTAGGGCCTGATCCGACCTTCGCAAAGGAGGAAAAGGAAAGGGACTTTAAACTTTTATCATTGTGACATCTAGAAAAAAGGGATGTAAATGTCAACCAAAATTGGTAGTAAGGAATATTAAATGTGGTAGCTTTACCTCTTGAGGATCCATACCCATTTTAGCCTCTCAAGGGGAGAAGGTCTCTAGATTCAGATTATAATCACCCTTCTTTTGGAACAGGCCTCACGTTCAACATTGCTGATTGTATTCGTTTGTAAATGCTTCGTGCCACTTATAGGCAATGCGAACCACTATCTTTCAAACAGAAAGATTTTCATTAGATCTTAGTAACAAAAATCAAATTAAGTCGAGTGTAACAAGCTTTTTACACTAGGGGCGCGGGTGGATTTTAACTAAACTTGGTAGGAAGTAAAAGTAAATGTCCTAGATCTATATTTTAGTGATTTGTTCCGATTCAAAGCATAGGGGGGACGAGTTCCTAAATCTCTATCATTTTTTGTTTACAAGAAGAGGTTGTCAGGTCTTAAAAAATGATATTAAATTAACCCCCTAGCTTTAATATTAAATAAACCCCCTAGCTTTGTTTGCTATAAGTTTATATCTTATCAATTCAATCTGCTAGAGGGGGTCCGAAATTCTTTAATCGGGACAATTACTAGAAGGGGAGTTGGATCTTCACGGAACTTGGGGAGCAAGAGCTTTCCTAGTTAAACTGTTTGAAAAGGAGACTCGATCTAAATTCTATTGGAAGTGAGGGGGGAGGGTGTTCTCAAGTTCCTGTCATTAGAATAATAACCGGAAGGATTTACTGGATCTCTAACAATTCAGTCAGAAATTACAAATCGGGCACTATTTTGACGTTCTGAAAGTCTACCAACATCAACAGAAAATGTCTACTTACTCTCAAAGTGAGTGGGGTTCGATATTTGTCAACGCGTCTTTTGGAATAATTTTAGTTGAAAGTAAGAGCTGTACCGTAGTAGATCTTTTTCTGCCGAGGGTGGTAGACTTTCAGAACGTCTATCACAATGGGACATAAAATTTGTAGACAAAGAGAAGTAAAAACTGATGTCCAAGGTGTTTTGCTAACTATGAGCCTACCTTGGCAAGATGTAACACCTAATTTCCTAGGTTTATTTTTCTGGTGCTTACCTCTGTTGCATGAGGAGGTGGTTATGGGTACCTAAATCCTAGTTACAGTGGAATCTACCCAAAGAGATTGTTCGGTATCTGCCAAAATTAGTTCGGTACCTACCAAATTAGTTGGTAACTACCGACGGTATCTAAGTTTTTTTCATAACTTTTAAAAATGCTTATTATTTTAATTAAACGGCCCTTGTGTAGTTCTTAAGGAATTGGGACAAAAAGTCTAAATTTAGCTTAAAGAGCGAGGTATTGTGGAGGGGGGCAACCCCTTCCCTTCATATACATAATAATTTTTGTTCGTTTTAAGTTTTGATGTTGCTCCTTATTTTTGATTGAAAAAATTTTTTTTCTTTATTTAATATGAAAATATAAAACGAGTATAAATAAAGTAAAATAATAAATCATGCTGCAAAAGAAAAAAATACTAACAATGAGAAATCAAACCTAAACTGATCTGAAGTAATGATTAAAGATTAAGTTAAAGTGAAAATTTACAATAATTAACACAAGCAAGAGCGGGTTACCACCCCCTCCAACTCCATTAGAAATGAAAAATACTGGGTATAGTTGCTTAGTTGCTTAAGTATAGTTAAGTGAATAGCTCAAACGATGAATGTTTTATTCCATAAAGGACAGCATTAGCGCTGTCAAATATATAAGTAAATTTGTTCAGCTGGGATGAGGTGGGGAGTGCTAATAAGAAAATAAATAGCCTTATATTAAAATACAGGAAATGAATGGAGAAAATTGCAAAATTCTCGACTTTTCTGAAAGGAGCCCTCAGATTCAAGTTTTTAGAGCCAAAGTATATTCAAGCAATCAGAATAACATTATCTATATATATAAATATTAAATAAATGATACTAAGCGTGCAAAGGCCGTGAAAAAAAGAAATGATGAATTACATTAATTTTGCGTAGTTAGAGTCTGTTTCATCACTCCAAAGAATAATTCGGCAAACGTGAACTTCTAGGATGGAATCTGCCATAGATGATAACTCATGCTTATCTAGTCGCGTGCTGGTTGAAACGATTTAGATAACTAGAAATTAGCTCATTCATCACATGCATTCTAATGTAAACAATGGGATAGACCAGTAGAAAATCAAAAGGAAATGGCCTAAGTATCTTGAATTTGAGGGACTACTGATTATGAATAATCCCGACACCTGCCATGACGTTCTAGGGCAGTAATTTTGTAAACTTTACGTCATTATTATTTCCCAAACGTCGATGGCAAGTAATCTTGCTTAACAGACAAGTAAACCTGGCACAATTAAAACACACTGTCAATGGTCGCTGGCGAATTGATGAACAAAATAGTATTACTCTATCAAATTCGCATATTAACAATTCATGTGAAGAATGTGCTGCAAGTTGCTGTTATAGTGTTTCTGTGGTCCCTCCAACACAGCAAACACTGTTGAGGGAATTTGTTCTTACAAGTAAAACTGGTAAGAATTATTGAAAATGTATATGAAAATTAAATCAAGTACTTTTATATTATTAGTCAAGTATCATTAAATCCATGTAATTCTGTATACCCGTTGGTGGGCTTTCTTTTTTTTTACGGATCTTCCAATTTCATAAACTTACTGGAAATATTACAATGGCGATTTAAATGGCCTAGATACTTGCAAACCATAAATTGTTACCGATTTAGTTTAATTATTATTCCTGGTAATTTATTGAACCATGAATGTAGTTAACATGCAGTTAATGTGCAGTTAAGTGTACATATTTAAATATCAATGAATATTTCAGTTGCCTTGTTTTTTAGAACAATGTCCCCAAGCAAGATATGTTAAATTTAAAGATGGCAGTGTAAGCTCCTGGTTACTGCACTTACTTGCCTACCACTATGGGATTGTTTCTTGCTTCAACAGTTTCTTATATAGGCTTATCTAGTCATACCAACCTTTGAAAATTATAATCATAGGACTCCACTGTTTGCTATTTTTCCCTCTTACCACGGTCAACTCATTGCTTATAGTCTGCCGAGTTGAACATCTGGGAGTTGAAATAGAAAGTATCTGAAGAGTTTCATCTGTGTAATAATTCATGACGTCACTTAACTATGTTAACCAAAATTTTGAGGTAAAATATTGGAACCCCTATGTAAGAAATGGGATAAATTTTGTTTATGCTCTTGGTAGTTGTTGTTTTTTTGCAGTGGTTTATTTTTAATACTATATATCTCGATATTCGATTAAATGGTTTAGAAAGTAAATAAGAAAGTAAATAAAAAAACTAAAACTAAATAATGACAAAATAAATAAAAATAAATAATAAATCAATATAATTGATAAGTAAAAAAATAAATAAAAATAAATAAGAAAGTAAAAATAAAATGAGGCTATTCTACTATTCATCGCAGGAAATCCTGATAAACAAGGATTTTGAAAAGGAAATTCTTGGCTGAATCTATTGAAATAAATAGGTACTAACAAGAAAAAAAATGGTATATGTTTTGAAATACGTGAAATTTATGTTACAACGCGTTGTAATGATTCAACCTTTTGTTTTAGGTACGCCGTTAACGTAAAAGTATCTTACCTCCAACCTTATCAAGTTCGTACTTATACTGCCTGCTTTGCTGTTCCGCCATGGTGTTCCAAATATACCGTAGCACACAAAGTGGCTTATAAAACCGAGGTAACTTTTTTAATCTAGAATAAAATGAAAAACCTAGGACGACTCCATAGTTAAAAGTTATAAGCCCCAAGTTTAGAAAGCTTAGGAATCCAATATTGTCCTTCGAAAAGTTGCTTTGGTTTCCAGAATACTCAATTTATGCTCAAATATCTGTAATATATCAAAGTGTTTGACTGAAAGTAATTTTGTTGTGCTTCCAATGCAACTTTTTATCGTGAATCCGGAAAGAGTTAGCATTTTCTATTGCCAACGATTTTACATTTCTTTTTTTTTGGGGGGGGGGGAGGGGGGGGCATTTCGGAAAAGGAACATGTTCGAAAACTCTATATTTAGGCAAGCTCATTTACTACCCTAAAACAAAGGTACATTGACAGTTTTTTTCTGATTACTTTGCTAAGTAGAAGATAAACACACCACCTGATGTTGCTGTAGAGTTCATAATGATGAAGCTGTTGATGAAGTTGATGAAGCTGTAGACTTTATAAAAGCTGATAATTAGATACATTTAGATATTTCATAAATGGTACGTTTCTTTTTTTGCTAAGGAATCAGGAAGACTAACTTTTGACATTTTGACAAACTGGGATATAACTTTTGACAAACTGGGATATAGTTTTGTTACTAAGCACTGCTATGATAACTTTTGCTACGTAACTTTTGAAAAACTGGGATATAGTTTTGTTACTAAGCACTGCTATGATTGCTGCCACTATAATTAATCGAAAATCGTTGATATTATACTGTTCATGTTAAGATACTTTTTCAATAATCCCAGAAACTGTAAAAAGAGAATTTCTATTAGCAATCTGTTTTTTCAAACAAAACTACAGAAAACACAGGGTTTGTCACCATAACGTTGAGAGTTTCATATTTTTCCAGAGAAGGATAGCAGATGTGTTATTATTATTTTTTCCTAGGGTGAATATTGAACCAGTCTTCGTAGAATGTCTGAAGAGGACTCGTTCTACTGGACATCTAAGGTTCTTGTGTCATTTTTAAATCCCAAAAGAGCGTGTTTGGCTATTTTGTGCTGCAAAACAACATCTATAAGTGGAAGCTATTTAAAAAAAAGGAGTGAATTGCTCCGAATGTGGCACAATGACGAGTTGCTGCGTTTATCACATTACGCCTAGGAATATTTCTCAGATTACAAAATCACGATTTTATTTTAAAAGATATTGAAGAGCTACAGTTTTTTTGTAACATTCAAGAATTTGAAAAATCGATTGCGAACGACCCTTGTAATTAGCTATAGTCTAGTCATATAAGCTTCATATGCGAAGACCATGATGCTTATTCAAGATGTTTTTTTTTCTTTTGTCTGTCGTATGTTGCTTGCAAGCTTTTAATGTAATAATATTACCTTGTCGTTTAAAATTTATCCTGCATTTATGCATTTCATTAAATTAGTGTATGCTTCCTGGTAATAATACTTCTCTTCATAAAATTCTTGTCTTTCTGTTAAGCATTTTTTCCTCCCTAAAAGCTTTTTGTTTTGTAGTAGTGCATTTGGGAGACCATAAAATATCACTTAGCTGAACAGATGAAAGTATAATTTATCTAATGCAAGTTCAAAACACTGACTGTAGCTAGAATTTCTAAATGGGTTCCATTTTTGTTCCCTGTCCTTATTTGTAATAGTTATGAGCTGGATTTGGAAGTACCCTCAGCATTTGTTCCCTTTTTCCTTCAGCAGATCCAATAAGAGTATCGATTTTGTGTAAAAAATATTTGCACTGTGAAAAAGAGTCTTCAAAACTAGAATAAATTATTTCCTCGGCAAAATTCACAACTTTTTTGTTTCTCGCGTAGTGAGTATTTGCGAATATTTTGTTTCAAAACGTATTTTGGTTTTGGAGGTGTTTCTTACATCAGTTCTCAATATTTCCCAAAAAACTCGAACAAAAAATTTTGATTACAACTTATACTTGAAAAGAATCTACCTTTATCCCGAGTTTTAAGATTTATTAAGATTAAAGATAGCTGTCGAAAATTTTGGCATTAGTCAATATGCGTGATTTCCGAAAATGAGAAGGGATTCAGTACCTGTGCAGGAATCGTTTGATTTTTTGAGCAACTTAACTATGAAACAAAAAAATTTGATAACAACTTATACTTGAAAAGAATCTACTTTTATCCCAAAGTTTAAGATTTATTAAGATTAAAGATAGCTGTCGTTTTCCACTATCATAAAGGCATTGAAAGGGAAAGTGGTATTCATGCCTTTTGTGAAAGTGTTACTGACAGCCAATGAAAACCATTCTTTCTCGAGTAAAACCAGAATTCCACATTATTCTCTGTTCAAATTTGAGACGGTTGGTCTCAGAGACAGAGGGCCTAAATTTAAGGCAAATGGCTAAAATAGCGAAAATAGAACTTGCAAATTCATCCTCCTGAGAAACCATAATTTTAAATTTTGCACAAAATCGTTATTGATTAATGCAGTTAACAACAATTGTTTTTAGATTGCTTCATAGTTGTATTCCAAATTTACAATTCTCGTGTTTTGATTAACTCTTGTTTTTTATGGTACTTGGTATTAACCAAGTGACATATAGCAATTTCAAATTCTGTCGGCCTGTCTGTCGGTCGGTCGGTCCCGGTTTTGCTACTTCAGGGACTTCCAGGTAAGCTAGGACGATGAAATTTGGCAAACATATCAGGGACCGGACCAGATTAAATTAGAAATAGTCTTTTTCCCGATTTGACCATATGGGGGGGGGAGTGGAGGGCCCATTAATTCGGAAAAATAGAAAAAATGAAGTATTTTTAACTTACGAACGCTTGACAGATCTTAATGAAATTTGATGTTTAGAAGGATGTCGTGTCTCAGAGCTGTTATTTTAAATTCCGACCGGATCTGGTGACATTGGGGGGAGTTGGGAAGGGAAAACCTAAAATCTTGGAAAACACTTAGAGTGGAGGGATTGGGATGAAACTTGGTGGGAAAAACAAGCACAAGTCCTAGATACATGATTGACATAACCGGAACGGATCCGTTCTTTTTTGGGTAGTTGGGGGGGGGTTAATTCTGAAAAATTAGAAAACATGAGGTATTTTTAACTTACGAGTGGGTAATCAGATCTCAATGAAATTTGATATAGAAGGGTATCGTGTCTCAAAGCTCTTATTTTCCATCCCGACCTGATCTGGTGACATTGGGGTGAGTTTGGCGGGAAGGAACCTAACATCATGTAAAACGCTTAGATTGGAGGGATCGGAATGAAACTTGGTGGGAAAAATAAGCAGAAGTCTTAGATACGTGATTTACATAATTGGAACGGATCCGCTCTATTGAGGGGGGGGGGGTAATTCTGAAAAATTAGAAAAATTGACGTATTTTTAACTTACGAAGGAGTGATTGGATCTTCATGAAACTTCATATTTAGAAGGACCTTGTAACTCAGATCTCTTATTTTAAATCTTAACCGGATCCAGCGTCATTGGGGGGGCAGTTGGGGGGGCCGGAAATCTTAGAAGATACTTAAAGCGGAGAGATCAGGATAAAACTGGATGAGAAGAATAAAAACCTGTCTAAGATACGTAACTGACATAACCGGACCGGATCTGCTCTCTTTGGTGGAGTAGGGGGGGGGGGGTAATTTGGAAAAATAAGGTATTTTTAACTTACGAAATTGTGACCAGATCTTAATGAAATTTGATATATAGAAGGATCTTGTGCTTTAAAGCTCTAATTTTGTATTCCGACCAGATCCTGTTACATTGGGGGGAGTTGGAGGAGGAAACCGGAATTCTTGGAAAATGTGAAAATTGGAGATTTTTATCTCAAGAATAGGTGATCGGATCTTAATGAAATTTGATATTTAGCAGGAATTCATGTCTCAGAGCTCTTATTTCAAATTCCGACCAGTTCTTTTGACATTGGGGGGAGTTGGAGGGGGAAATCATGGAAAACACTGGGAGTGGAGGAATCGGGATGAAGTTTGGTGGATGGAATAAGCAAATGTCGTTGATACGTGATTGATGTAACCGTACTGGATTCGCTCTCTTTGGAGGAATTTTTGGGGAGGGGTTCAGTGGTTTGGCGAGTTTGGTGCTTCTGGACGTGCTAGGACGATGAAAATTGGTGGGCGTGTCAGGGAGCTGCACAAATTGACTTGATAAAGTCGTTTTCCCAGATTCGACCATCTGAGGGGCTAAAGGGAGAGGAAAAATTAGAAAAAGTGAAGTATTTATAACTTATGAGTCGGTGATCAGATCTTAATGAATTTTGATATTTAGAAGGACATCATGACTCAGAGCTCTTATTTTAAATCCTGACCGGCATTAAGGCTCTTATTTTCCTTTTAAATCAATCTATTGATTCATAGAGTTTATTTAGAGCTCATACCATATGAGCTATTGCCTCTTAGCTCTTCTTACTTCGTCACAAGTGCCATATGAGCTCTTAGCTCTTGTTTTTTCCTTTTTTAAACGATCTGTTATAGCCCGTCGCGAAAATAGGTATAGCCTGTCGCGATCCAGTACGAGCGACCAAGCAAAGCCTGGTTTTCAGGTTTCTTGGAAATATTAAGCAAACAAAAAGGACAACAAGTTTTGAATTATATCACTATTTATAAGTTAATTCTTGTTTCCCTGGGGTTAGCCAAACGTCTTCATACGTCTTTGCCCCGCCCTTCCAAAATGTGACCTTGTAAATAACAAGGTCACAAGGTATTTTTTATGTGTCTATATATTTTATATTTCTTAATCAATCAGTCTATGGAAATATTGTGTAAATGCTTTTAATGGGAGCATAACACCCTCATTTTTTTTTACGGTATTTTAAAGGTAGATAAATTCAATCATTCATTGTAGGTGCTAGGAAAGAATTTACGGTTGACACTTTTTTTAAGAGCAAATAACCGATGGTTTATTTTTTGATATTTCGGAAGTTGAATTGAGTTTGCTTGAACCCTATCCTTTTTTTTACTTGTAGCGACAGAAATAGGAAACAACATCTTAGGAATTTCGCTCTCGAAACTTTTGTTTTTATCTCGATATTTGCTTCTTGGGAAATTGCTGTATGTGTTTTCTGAAGCTTCTTTTATATTTTGCTTACTGCTCAACAAATCCAATTATCAAAAAAGCTTTGAATTAGTAATGATTAGGGGGCTTTGTTTATAGTGTAGCAATTACATGATTTGGCCCGAGCGAAGCGAAAAGAAAATGTGGTTAGAACACAGAGCAAAATTATATGGAATGAAGGAACGTTTGTTATTCAGCATATGTGAATCTCAAGGATAAACAGGAGAGAGGAATTGGTTTTATGTCTGTGGCACGTGTAAAATTACACAATATGACAAATGACTCCGAATAGCTAAAGAAAAAGGCAAGGAACAAGAAACGGCAAAAATCACATTGAATTGTACACGAAAATGTGACATAAAACTAAAAAGATAATACAATAATTATGCTTTTGCCTAATTAAGGTAATAATGTAAGGAAATACAATGGAATAAGGAGCGTTTTATTTTATCATATGTAAAGGATAAACAAGAAAGAGGAATTAAAAATTCATGCCATAATTTCTTAGTTCAACTGGAATGGCTGATTTGTCACCCTATGACAAAATTAAATATAAAAAAACTTAGTTTTTTAAACTGAAAGTAAGGAGCGATATTAAAACTTAAAATGGACAGAAATTACTCCGTATATGAAATGGGTTGTCCTCTCCGCAATCCCTCGCTCTTTACGCTAAAGTTTTTAATTGTTTTAAAAAGTAGAATTGTGGCAAAGAATCAAACTTTAGCGTAAAGAGCAAGGGATTGCGGAGGGGACAACCCAAAATCACAACCCTTCCCCCAACCAAAAAATCCACCTGAAAACGTATGTACACTTCCAAATAACCATTACTATATCTAAATACTGGTCAAAGTTTATCCAGTGTAACTTGTAGCCCCTCTCACGGGGACTGTGGGGGAGTAAGTCGTCCCCAAAAACATAGTTATCAGGTTTTTGGACTATGCTGAATAAAATGGCTGTCTCAGAATTTTTATCCGGTGACTTTGGGAAAATAATTAGCGTGGTAGGGGGCCTAGGTGCCCTCCAATTCTTTTGGTCACTTAAAGAGGGGTCACTTAAAATTTGTCATAGGACAGAAACATTAAAGGTTCTGGTTGTTATTGAATTGTATTTCATCGCAACAAAAGCAAACATAAAAAGACTGGGAAAAGATGGGAAAGAAGCTTTATGGTATCAATGACGTACCAGATCTTGAATGAATCCGAACAGTTAAGACAAAAGGCATAGACAAATGTCTGACGTAATGATGCATAAAAATGAAACGTAAAGAGATCTATGGCTAGCAGACATGCGACAACAAGCATCACAACAAGTCTCAAATGAAAATAACGGACAAATAAGTCTGCAGTTAGAATATATGCGACAGGGATGACAGGGATGATCGGATCAAATCGTAAAAGAAATCTGCTGTTAGAAGAGAAGCAACAGTGAGAATCACAACGACTCCCAAGAATAAATCCTATAAAACGAATGATTTTTTGATGAATTAACAGGAAGGAGTTTGATGTAATAGAAAGTTTGATGAATTACCAATAAGGACTAAAAACTAAAGAATATCCCAATAAATTATGCTTATGAGAAATTGATGAGAAATTAAATTAACGCCAGAATTTCTCAATTCAATTGAAATTGCTGATTTGCCACCCTATGACTTTGAACGAAAAACAGAACGTCCCCGGTTGGGGTGGGAGTATGTTGTAAGGGAAGATTTAAGGGAAATGGGAACTTCCTGGGAGCGTAAAAGAGGGAGGCTATTTTGAGATGAAGGAGGAGTGTGCGTAGCTGTGTTGGCCTCAAGCGGCTTAGTGCTAATCTATAACCATTTATTAAATAAAAAACGAGTTATTTTAAAGGAAAGTAATGAGCGACATAAAACTTAAAAAGAACGAAAATTATTCCGTATATGAAATTGGCTGTCACCTCCTCAACGCCCCGCTCTTTAGACTAAAGTTTTTTTTAAGTAGAGTTGTGAGAAAGAGTCAAACTTTTAGCGTAAAGAGCGGGGCGTAGAGGAGGGGACAGCCCCTTTTATATACGGAATAATTTTTGTTCGTTTTAAGTTTTATGTCGCTTCTTACTTTCAGTTTAAAAAAAAAACTTTTTTTTATTTAATTTCTTAACCTTTTTGAATTAATGCAGGTTTTGATTTTGGCTCACCGTACATGAATAATTAAAACGAAATTTGCATATGTATTTTTACTTTTTTTGGCTAAATGGCTTTTTCAAAGTGTTGATCTGACAATATTTAGAAAAAAAGGGGCAGGGGAGGGAGCCTAGTTGCCCTCCAATTTTTCGGTTACTTTAATAGGTCATTAAAAGTTTTTATTTTATTTACGAATATTTTTATTAGTAATAAATATACGTAACTTACAAATTAACATGCGTAACGAACTTCTATATTCGTATATTTTTATTCGTATATGAGGGGGTTTGCCCCCTCATCAATGTCTGGCTCTTTACGCTAAAGTTCGAATTTCGTTCCTATTTTTTAAGAATTACCCCTGAATCACAAAGACTGTTTAAATAGAATAAATAGCTCTCTTGAAATTACTAAAATTTCTTAAGCGTAAAGAGCCAGGTATTGAGGAGGGGACGAACCCCGTCATATACGTAATAATTCCTGTTTGCTTTAAGTTTTAATGTTGCTCCCTATTTTCTTTGAAAAAAAAACTTGTTTTTTATTTAATTTCTCATTGTTTTTTTTAAATAATGCTCGAAAATCTAGCGCCTCCCTTCATGGAAATTCTCTTCCCCCATGATAAATTCATACGTGGAAAAATTCTCTTACATAACCCCCTCCTCCCGACCCCCAAAACACCAGAAAAAAAATCCCCCCGAAAACGTCAGTATACTTCCAAATAACCAAAACTATGTGTAAATAAGGGGCAAATTTCGTAACTTGCAGCCCTCCCCCCAGGCTCCAAGGGGGATTAAATCGTCCTCAAAGACATAGTTATTAGATTTTTCGACTATGTTGAACAAAATGGATGTCTCAAAATTTTGATCCGGTCACTTTGGGAAAAAATGAGCATGAGAGGGGGCCTAGTTGCCCTCCAATTTTTCACTTAAAAATGGCACTAGAACTTTTAATCTCCGTTAAAATTAGCCCTCTTGCAACATTCTAGGACCACTGGGTCGATACGATCACTCCTGAAAAAAAAACCAAAAAAAAAAACAAGTAAACACATCCGTGATCTTTCTTCTTGCAAAAAAAATAAAAAAAAAAATACAAAATTCCACGTTGTGGCAGATAGGAGATTGAAATCTCTACAGTAGGGTTTTCTGATACGCTAAATCTGATGGTGTGATTTTCATTAAGATTCTATGACTTTTAGGAGCCCCTTTTTCGAAAATAAGACAAATTTTAAGGGCTCTTAGCTTTTGATGGGTAAAACTAAACTTGACGAAAATTATATATTTAAAATTAGTATAAAGATCCAATTTTTTTCATGTATATATTGGTATCGAAATTCCGTTTTTTAGAGTTTCGCTTACTATTGAGCCGAGTCCCTCCTTACTACAGTTCGTTACAACGAACTGTTTGATTGGTATTCTTTAAAAAATCCCTGAACGATCATTAGTCGAAAGATGAGCACCACGCCTGTGTGTATGAAGTTAGGGGTGAGAGGATTGCTCCTCGAGGACTCCACTTTCGACCCTCCAATATTACAATTCAGCCAAATGACTTTAATGTTCTTGTAAAAATCAAACGCTATTCGTGAAATTTGTACTTTATGTGCTCTAATCTCGGACATTCGTTGTTAGATCTTAGGGATGTTCGAAGAATAACTATAGTTCATTCTTGTTCGTCCATTAAGTTGTTCCTGAGAGATCTTGGTTCAAAAGAAAGCTTTGTGGGTGGGCAGTTGAAAGGAAGTCAAGGGTCTTGCCAGGGGTCCTTCAATCCTGTAGATTGAAAATCATTAGTATGACTTTGATTCCAACAAAGTTTAGTGTGTTGGCCTTTCTGTTAAAATATATCTGAGTCAAAAATCTATAGTATTATTGCCAGTTGAAAAATCTGGAGCTATGCCCCTGGGATTGCGCGTAGCATATCGCTCATGAGGCACATTTCTTGAACACTTTTCTGATATGATTGGAAGGGCTTCAGGCACCCTTTCAGTCACGTTTTTTCCTACAAAAAGAGCAGTACAACTTTGAATTTGCGATTAATTGACCTCTCTTTCTGGATCTCTTAACCATCGCACTCGTAATTCCTCTTTCTTGCAAGCAAGATGAGGTAATGTTTCTTTACACAGAAGCCGTATAATCGAGAAAAAGATCTAGTGATTTCCGTAAAGTTTACTCAAAACCTCACATTTCTTTAAAATGAGAACTGGCTTATGACAGTGTTATTGATGAACTAAATTTCAAAGGGTTAAGCTGAAGCCGCATGTTAAAATTATAGCTAATGGTTAAGTTATTCTCTACAGTGAGTTTCATGCGCTGAACTGCGTTGGGTTGTGTTCTGCTTTGTCATTGTGAGATTGTATGTACGAAATTTTGTAGGGTTGAGTTTCCTGTGTTTGAATATTTTTGACCTTCAATTGAAGACCCGAATGCAATTTTAGAAGCCTGGTTCTTTGTCCCTCCATTTAAGAATATAAACTGGAAAGTTTAATACCAGGAATTTGGTCAATGGTGTCTGATCCATCTTTGCGTGGCCTAAGGTAGTAAACCCTGTACTATGCTAAAACCCAGGGCGTTGATATTCTAAAAACAAGACAAAACACAAGTCAGAAAAGACTAAAAAGTTTATCGATAATTATATAATATCGATGATAAAACGTTTATTAAATTATTTGAGAATTAATTAATTAACAACAAAAAGAGTAAATTGTCCATCAATAATATCTAAAATTTGGGCTTCTGAAGATGTTAAGATATGCTTCTGAAGAAACAATACGGATGACTCGAGGTCACACATTATTTGTCAGTGTTTCACAGATAAACTGTCAACTTCAAATAGACGGACAAATAAACAGCTTAGTGTTTCTATTTGGTTGGTAAATATTTAAAGCTACCTTCCCCATGTTTTAAAAAAAGATATTTTGGGCTAGGAGGCTTGTCAATCAATCAATCATTTTATTAATACTAAAACACAATAACAAACGTAAAAACGTTATTCGGCCCAAGAAGCTTTGCTTGTGAATGACCACACTTTTGACTTGCAATTATTATGAAACTATTTCTTTAAGTGTTTTAGTCCTTAAATTTTGCATGGCCAGTGGCGTCATTAACTTGTACTAGATTTTGTGTCAGTATAAATGAAGAGCTTTATGGACAGTTTTCCTTTAAGAGTCCCAGCACTACTGACGATTTCTTTTTCTAGTTGTTTTACCCATTAGGGCTAAACAGTAGTTATTATCTGGTTCTTGAATAGTTTTTTCGAAAATAATACTCAATTTTTTCCCTCTTTTTAGCCAATACTATGAACTTTGTCCTTTGACTAAAATCTGAAAAATAAATTTGGTTCTGTTTTCTTTACCCTTCCCTCATTTTGGATGTCAATTCAATTTAAAGAGTTACTGGAACGGGTGATTTGATTTCTGTCGGATTTGATTTATCATGTTGGACTTTCATTTCCGAAGAAAAAGGATATTTTTCTAAAATATATCACATTTGTTTTGGTTATGTACTGTTTTTGGTGCCTTCTGTGCGAGTGAACGAAACTTTGCTTGAGGAATTCAAAATCGAATGAGAAAAGCTTACAACCCCGTATCATCGCCATTACCCCACTTGGAAAAATTCTAGTCCCCTCACTGTTAATGCTCTGACCAATTCACAGATATAATCTGAGAGTTTTCGGGTAAAAAAGACCTTTTTGGTTGATTCGTTCATCGAAAAAATCGGTTTCTTGGACATCTTTAAAAAAGGCCTTTAATACCCTGCCATCTAAGATTGTGGATTAATGTATTTATGATATTAAATTCATTTTTATTACTTTTGATAAATAAGGGGGCTTTTAACTCCGAATTATAAATTTTGCTCTTTTGTCTTTGCTGTTCCCTTATTTCAAGTTTCATTTGAACATAACGGGGCGATGAAACGAGTGACTTAATATATCCCCTCTGAAATGAAATCATATTAGAATTGATTTGGATCGCTTTGACGTGTCTTCTTTCAGTTGCGGGTCTTTTGAGATCTGCTTAGCAAAGCATGTTTTCGTTCTTTGAAATTGCAATCCATTTATGCAAAGAAACTGACTCAGCGTGAAAATACGAAAATCGTCGTCCAATTTGATTTGTACGACTCCCTTCCTGTTTAGAGAAAATTATCATTTTCCTGCCCACTAACCGTAAACTAGATCGGTTTACAAAGACAGCATAGAAATTGAAAAGACAAAATCGGTGGCAGATATGGGTAATGAAGACCCTAATATTGAAGTGGAATATATTATTTCTCTTAGGAACCCAGAGCAGGGGAATTTTACGTCTGTTCTTGCGTTTTCGTTGCAGTCATCCTGTTTGGGAAAACTTGTGGCTTAAAATTGTGTATACTTCACGGATTTGAGGTTCAAACCTTCATCTTTCTTAAAAAGCTTCATTTATAATCAAGACGGTTAGTAATTAATGATTGAAATAAAGAAGGTTATTGGAGTTTTTTTCGAATTCCTCACTTAAAGTAGGTCTACTCATGACTGTAAACCTCTTGTCGGGTAACTTGAGCTCAGTAAATATCTACTGTTATCAAGTAATTTAGTTCCTTGGCATGGTTTACATGGTTTTAAGTGGCTCTTGGGTGACAGTGATTGAAATATTGTTTTTTTTTTTGCGAAATTTAGTGCTGTGTGTTCCCTTTGCTGAATTTAAGCAAAGTTTGATGTTAACTCTGCTCTTTACTTCCACTCACAGTTTGTTTCAAATAGTGCTCTATCTAGTCTTGAACTTGCTGTTTAAAGGGGTGAGTTGTTCACTGCATGTCGGTTTTAGACCTCTGTTTCAAAAAACACTAATAGGTCTTGAATTGTATTGTCAAGTAAAGTTTTTTTTTTGGTACTTATCTATTAGCCAGTACACTCTCGAGAATTTGGATCTATAAAATCAGACAATAGCCGGTTTATTGCTGTTTGAATACGGAGACAATTAGCTTCGGTTCAGTGAAAAACTACATTGTAGCTATAATTAATAAATATGTTTAGTTGGTATTTTGGTTAGGTTACCTTTTGCATGCAGCCCCGCTATACTCAACCCCCAACCTCCATAATGTGCAAATATACAGCCTAAATTATATATATCCTATCTATATTCCAAGCGTTTCACTTGTTTCAACGCCGTACCTGTAGATCCAAATTCTGTGTGTACCGGCTAACAGATATATACCGTTTGCTTGGGTAGAATCAGCCTGCTATGAGACAGATCACCGTGGAATATTTTTGAATGTGCAGCTTTTGCTCTTTTTTTCATGACCTGAAAGTACATATGTTTTTCTTATCGTATTCATTGATTGTACCAGTAAAAAAAAGTATTTTTTTTATTTTTTTTTTATCAAACTCTACAAAAGTGTCTCATAATCCAAATCTGCCTGTATAAATGATATCACCTGTTTTTTGGATAATTAAAGGATTTAGTAGACTTCTTAGGCGTTTAAAGTTAGGCCACTTGTTTAATATATGGCACACACTCGAGAATTTGGATCTACAGCTCAGACAATAACCGGTTCAGTATACGAAGAAAATTGGCTTAGGTTGAGTTGAATATTTAGTATATAGAGATGGTTGGCTGGGTTAGGTATTTAATATAATATGCTCTGTGTGCCCTCTCCCTACAATAATTCTTTGTTGTAGTTTTCATAATTTTGTTATTAAAGTATTGTATTTTATCTTATTTTTGTATATTCTATTAGTATTAACCTAACTAATTCTGGAGCGTGTACCATGTAATATGCAAGTACCAAAGTTAGTTTTAAAAGTGTTTGAAGTTAAGTTATGTAAATGTTAGTCCCAGAGTAGGCCGATTTAGTTGCGCTAGAAGATTCCCAGATGGGCATCGTGTCTTGAGTTGCTAGTACACTCCGATTAGCCAAGTTAAAATCAATATGTGAAGCAAACTTAACTGATGGAATGTTTTACATGTTCTTTTTTTTTGAGTTTATGATAAGAAATTCTACTTTGTCAGTAATTAACCGCATCAAGAGATAACAGCTTGGACTATTGAAAGAATTACCATTACACATTCGTAATAAAAAGAAGTGAAATGACTGAAAAATGAAAAATTACCGTTTTCAGAAATATGATGATCGCAATTGTGAAATCAGCTGAAAGAGTTATATCTTAAATTCAATTAAGAAACACCTTACCTTAGGTCAGTGGTTCCTAACCAATTTTGGCCGTGCTCCACTCAGGTGTTCCGAAAATCCCGGTGCCCCCATCACGGTATTTAAATTTTGTTATTCAAAATTTAACATTTGTTCGACTGAATTAAGCTTAAAAGGCCATTAATCTGGTATATTTTTTCTGGGTCGACCTCTAGGCGTACTTTATAGTAGTGGAAAATACTGTATAAATGCACCTTTTATCCAATGCATGGCGTCATTGCCACGCTATTATACATCTTTTTCCTCTTTAAATGCATCTATGAATGTGACATTATTCACATGAAAAATGCTTTTTTTTCAAAATTAAGGCTCTAAAGTACAGTCAGCAGGTGCAGGTCCTGCTCGTGACCCACCAAAACATTAGTATGTCCCACCGGTGGGGTCGACGCCCCACGTTTTGAATCGTGGCTTTGAATCCTCCTCTACCTCCAGGGGCACTTGGGGTGCCGACAAGGAGTGTCCAATCTTCTCGACAGTCTGCTGCTGCCAGCGTATCGTCTAACTCGGGTTGCAACAACTTGTTAAGGGTACGCAGCTGGCATGTGCGTCATATGCTGTTCTTAGGACGACCTCTTTTATAATCGTCCTAAGAACGCCTTTGTTTCAATTAAGAAGCAACAAAAAAAATTATTACAAACGCTTAATCAAACAAAACATGAAGAAATAAAAACTTGTGAGTGATTTACGCTAAAACTAAAAGTTTTGGAAAAATCCAACCAAATGTTGAAATCAGCAAAGAATAATGCGGTTAAAGACACATTTTTCTGAACGTTATTTATGCACTCCTGAATATAAACTCTTTTTTTATATTTAAATTTTAGTGCTGCAACTTTTGTCCAAACCGCAGCAACGCGAATTCACGAACATGCAGGGAGGATAAGGGTAAAAAAAAGTATTTTCAAAATCTAGGGGAATAGGGCACATGATTTTTTTTTTAATGAGAATACCGTAAAGGATATTTTTCGAAACATAAGGGATACAATTGCCAAATTAGCGGCAAGTTAGACTTTGTTAGCAAACTATCTTATTTGTTTTTTTTTCTCTTTTGTTTTGCTAACTTGATGGCTTTTTTAATAGACAGAACATAATACAGAAATAATTATCTTTCCAACCAGATACTAACACCATAAAGTGAAGTTTTATTTGCTAGAAGCTGATACTTATCTGCTCTTTGCATGTTTAGGCTAGCCCTTTTTTATCCATTTAGGTTTTATTTTCATTTGGGAATAGAGCTGTGCTTTGTTAAATAATTGAGCTGCCATTACTTGAGATTCAAAACGTTCCTCTGGGATTTCCATCCTACTCTTGGAATTGATACTCGACGGTCGTTTTCGTCGTAATTTAGAAGGCCCTGCTTGAGAATGGCACGAAAGAGTAAGACTACTCCAGTATTGTAAATGTAAATACATAAGAAGGAATTTCTTGGAAATAATTACTTGTCTTGATAATTTTATATTCCGTGCTTCTCTTGCTTTTTGCACTCTTCCCCCTCTTATCTCGTTGTTTATTGAAATTGTAGTTTAGAGTTGTTAGCTGATGTAGAAATAATTGTAGTTAGTAGAGTGGGTTTTGGATCATACAGCAGAAAATGAGCTGTTTACGATTTTCGGGCTTTGAAATTTTCTTAGCCAGTGTTTCAAATTGATATATGTGGATCGATAACAGTCATTGTCAAAACAGTTTTGAACACTTGTATTTAAAATGTTTGTCCATCAACCCGTAGTCAACCTGCGTGTGTTCCCCAGCGAGAACCTCCAACAGGTACGACTCTAGTTCGGCATTTGTGAAGGGACACACATGCACGGAAAGGTGTAGCATAAATGGCAGACAGTAACAACGGCAATCAAAGGGATAAAATTAACCCTTGACTGGGCTGCCCACTTAATTCAACAATCTGTCTTGGATTTTTTCTACAATTGGCCATGACTTTGACTTTTCCCACAACTATTCCCTCTTTTTTAAATTCAATAAATAAATGTTGAACCTTTTGTAGTTCAAAATGTTTGTCCACTGTGGCACCAATTCACGAAAATATTGGGAGGGACAAAATATATTTTCAAAATCTAGGGAGAGGCGAATATTTGTCGCATTTTCCAGTGAAAAGAAAGTATTTCTCAATGAAAATATCCAAGAAGGTACTTTTCAAAATCTTGGGGAAGGCTTATACCCTCCCCCGAAAATTGGTGCTACTGTTTGTGCAACCCATTTGCATTCATTCTATGTTCTAATTTCTGTCTCACGGGGGGATTCCGCAAAAATTTACAAAATAGCTCTTCCCTAAAACTGTAATGGTTACTTCATAACTCTTTTTTCTCTGTCCGCCAATTAGAAAAAGGGTTGCACATGTGGTCCACACGTCTTATCTGCGTAACCTGGTCTTGCTATTTTTGACCAATGCGCTTGTGCATTGTGGAGATTTTAGAAACTGAACAGTTGTTTTTCTAACTTTTTTTTTATATTTAACGTTGCTGTTGGCCTCTTTTCTCGACTACAGCCAATGATAGGTATCTGAATCGAAATATTTTTTTAGATGTAGTGTCTTTACAGTATTTTCTAGGAGCAATAGGTGTGTATAGTACAATGCTGTCACGGTTCCTTAAATATCCATTCACAGATTGTACTAACGCTAAGACTTAACAAGCGTCAATTTGAACAAATCACATTTTTCCATAAAATTTTATGATTGGTTAGGAAATTAATAAAAAATTCTGATTGGCTCGAATTAGCGCAGGAAAAATTAATTTTGAATGGGCCTTAAGGGTAACTTAGGATTTTCCTCACTTGAAAGTTATTAATAAAGGTACATCTCTGGTTAAGGATTCTAATTATACCGTCAGAATGCTCAGGAAAAGCACTATGTTCAGAGTTAGAAAAAACAAAGAACAAGAAAAAAAACTAGTTGAAGTCTTCATTAGCCACCTGGCAGTTCAAAGAGAAGACCAGCTAATCCAACAGCCACATGTCAGACTGGTGAGATCCCTTAACCGATAGTAAACTAGTGGAGATCTTGGAGTCTGTAAATTACATTGAGAAATCCGAGGTGATATTTCGATATTCCCGTGTACAGATTGGCTATAGAGATATTCGCGCGTGTGTATTGACCGTCAACTATATACACATAAAGGCTTTAATGACTGAATAAGCTCTACTCTTTTTCTCGAAGAAAATACGTATGAAAATCGTTTAAATAACACCATTTGGTGTTTATAGTATTCTAGGATCTATTTTACGAACATAACAACATCAGGATTCCTTTTTTTTAGATACGCCTAATATTGTAACCATGCTGCACCTCGTAATGACCTCTTTTTCACACTAGGAGATTTTGCCTACTATCGTCGGTCAAATTAGATCAATCGTTGGCTCACATAAGTGGATCAAAGGATTATTAACTCTTTTTGTTTTTCTTCTTATTGTTTTGCCACAACTGTTTTCAATCAGTCGATTAGATTGCTTAAATTATGATTCTTTCTTTGTACTCCCCTTTCTTATCAAACACTTTAGAATCATTAATTTAGCAACACCCTCTTACACTTAAGAAAAAAAATCTAGTCTAATAACTGAGAAAATCATAAAGATTCTGCAATAACCACCCCCCTCCCTCCCTCCTTTTTTGTAGATAAGCATAAGATGACCAGAGTTTTCTTTGTGCAATGGCAAAAAAAGACATTTTTAATAGTTTATGCCCCATTCCACTCGGTAAGTCTTCTTTGGTAGCCTACTTGATAAGTCTTGGTTAGCCTTCTTTTATTCCAAGGAATTCGCTAATATGAATACAAACCTTACACCGTTGGCCTTTATCAGTTCTGTTTTTCCGCACCCTCTACTGAAGTTTAGAAGATATATGTAATACTTACCTTTTGAAAAACAATAAGGACTATATAAATACCGTTCTCTTATCAACACCCCTCAGTAAACCTATTTGATTAGCATTAATATTTTCTTTTAATGAATTGCTTGATATTTGATGACAAAGTAGCTTCATTTAACCAGCGGAAATTTCTTAATAATACAAAGGAAACGGCCAGTTCGATATTCATGTGTGTTTTTTTTTCCATAAAGATATAAGATTTTTAAAGCGATTTTCGCTACAGGCAGAATGACAATCGACTTGATCAGTAATAAACCTTGGTGTTTGGACTTCCTTAAGAAAATGATCCTGTGATAGCTTTTGGAGCTTATTAGATAGTGGAATTGCATGACTTTCGATTGTATTAAATTACGGGAATAGGGTGGAGAGACTTGATAGATCGAGTGGCCACTTAGTGGGGAACCTTCTTAAGCTTAATGGATTTTTAGACGGAGATTATCATAGTTATAGCCCATGGCGTTGAAATAGTATTACACTGCTAGCATAAATATCTGGGAAATGGAGGAAGGCGTGAAATGGCAGTTGAAACGAATGTTTTAAAGTGTTGGAAGAGAATTTCGAGATGAAATGTTGGAGATTTATGTTATGGAAGGCTCTTTGTTATGTTGATTTATATGTTGAAAAAAACGAGTTGTTTACTGATGGAAAGATGCATGTTGGACCATAAATTTTGCACCAAAAATCGTAGTCAATACGATAAACCATGCTAATGAAAAAGATCGTGATTCTTTTGAAAGAATAGCCATAATATATATATATATATATATATATATATATATATATATATATATATATATCTATATATATAAAAATAAGTTGTCTGTCTGTCTGTGGATGTGTGGATGGATGTGTCAGGTGACGTCACCTGAAAAAACTGGATCAGGTGACGTCAAAACTGAAAAAACTAAAAAAGGCAAAAACTACAAAAAAAACTAAAAACTAATAAAAAAAATAAAAAAGCTAAAAAACTAAAAAAACTATAAAGGTAAAAACCAATAAAAAACTAAAAAGGCAAAAACTACAAAAAAAAACTAAAAACTAATAAAAAAAGTAAAAAAGCTAAAAAACTAAAAAAACTAAAAAAACTAAAAAAAGGTAAAAAACTAAAAAAAATAAAAAATAAAAAAAAACTAAAAAAAAGGAAAAAACTGAAAAATAAGCTAAAATAAAGGTAAAAACCAATAAAAAACTAAAAAAAAAAGGAAAAAACTAATAAATGACGACACTCAAAGAGAAAAAAAAGGCAAAAACTACAAAAAAAACTAAAAACTAATAAAAAAGCTAAAAAACTAAAAAAAATAAAAAAAAGGCAAAAACTACAAAAAAACTAAAAACTAATAAAAAAAATAAAAAAGCTAAAAAACTAAAAAAACTAAAAAAACTAAAAAAAGGTAAAAAACTAAAAAAACTAAAAACTAAAAAAAAACTAAAAAAGGTAAAAACTAAAAGAACTAAAAAAGAAAAAAATAAATGACGACACTCAAAGAGAAAGCGACCAGGACAAAAGGAATGTTCGATTAGCAATCAACAAAGCACCGGGACACAGGGAGTATAAATGACGACCAGGACAAAACTAAAAAATCTAAAAATCTAAATAAACTAAAAAAGAAAAAAAAAGGAAAAAAATAAAGGAGAAAAACAAAACTAAAAAACGAATGTATATACAGACCGGTACACCGGGATACAAATGACGACCGGGACACAGGGAATATAAATGACGACCGGGACACAGGGACACAACTACAACGGGGACACCGGGGGAAACAGGGGGATATAAATGACGACCGGGACAAAAAAACTAAAAAGAAAAAAAAACTAAAAACTAATAAAAAAACTAAAAAATCTAAAAATCTAAATAAGCTAAAAAAGAAAAAAAAAGGAAAAAAATAAAGGAGAAAAACAAAACTAAAAAACGAATGTATATACAGACCGGGACACCGGGATACAAATGACGACCGGGACCCGGGACACAGGGAATATAAATGACGACCGGGACACAGGGACACAACTACAACGGGGACACCGGGGGAAACAGGGGGATGTAAATGACGACCGGGACACCGGGACAGGGAATGGTCGATTAGCAATCACCATCAACAAAGCTCAAGGGCAATCATTAGAATCATGAGGTATAGATCTGAATACAGATTGTTTTCCCATGGACCATTATATGTTGCATGTTCAAGAGTCGGTAAACCTGACAATCTATTTATATGCAAAGACAATGGGACAGCAAAGAATGTTGTATATTCGCAAGTTTTACGTAGTTAAAACCATATATATATATCTATCTATATTCACAGGTGGGACATAGGGACACAACTACAATGGCGCGTAACTATTATGGCGCGTAACGACTTACGCGCGCGGGGGGGCTTGGGGGGGCGCGAAGCGCCCCCACCAACTAGGTGTTGGGGTGGCGCGAAGCGCCACCCCAACAGCTAGTATATATATATATATATATATATATATATATATATATATATATATATATATATATATATATATATATATATATATATATATATATATATATATATATATATATATATATATATATATAATATATATATATATATATATATATATATATATATATATATTTATATATATAATATATATATAAATATATATATATATATATATATATATATATATATATATATATATATATATATATATACATATATATATATATATATATATATATATATATATATATATATATATATATATATATATATATATATATATATATATATATATATATATATATATATATATATATATATATATATATATATATATATATATATATATATATATATATATATATATATGTATACTTTTTTTTACCTCTTAGTGGGCGTATTGTGATGGAGTATAGCTGGTATGTAATAGGTTGACCACCAGGTATGTTCTCATTGAAGCAACTCTAATAGCTTCTTTTCCCTATGTGTATCAGTAGCGACAATTGTATTTATTATTATTGGTGGTATTTTTATGTGTTTATAGTGTTTTTTGTTTCTATCTTGTGCTGAGGACACCTAGTTTAGATACAGGTGCAATATCCGCGTTGTTTTAGTCTTTCATCTCTTTTCTCTCTACTGGCCGCAGTCTCGTTTGAGTTTTTTTTCTTCTTTTTTTCGTGGAGTTTTATCTCTCTTTGTTGTTTGTTGTTCATACAGTTACTACAACTTAATATAACTTCTACCATTTGCTGAAGATCAGATTTTGTGAAAAGTTTAACACATCGGATAAAGTTTGCCTTAAACTAAAGTCTAAGATTTCTTTTCAGACAATTGAGAAAGTTCGAGTTGTCCGTGACTGCTGCCCTGGCTATGCGCGAACTCCAGACAACTCCACTTGTGTACCAATATGTGCCCAACAGTGTATACATGGCACTTGTGTTGGGCCAGATAAGTGTGAATGCGAGCCAGGATATGGTGGACCATACTGTACCGTCGGTAAGTGTGCTTGGTAAAGAGTTCTGCAGGTAATCTAGACAGACTAGGCAATAATAAATTATAAAGTAATCAGAGACTAAAGCAGCATTCATAAACTATGGACTAATTCATATTTAACAAACTGAAAACTATGTTACAAATATTTTAGTTATGTTTACAATATCAAAATTAAAGTTAAAAATCACAGCGAAATACAATCTTGAATTGCGGAGTTTTTAAGCATTAGTATGATTATATACCAAATATTTAGTTTGTTTTCATTAGTTCTTTCCGAGGACTGTTCAAGATACATATAGTTTTCAATAAAACACAAATGACCTTTGGACTTTTATACTTTTACGGTTAGGGTAGGGGAAAGGGGCAGTAGTCAAACTCTTTTTCGTAGTGATTTTTATTTAAGTTCCAATTGAATATTCATTTTAATTTTCACTCGTTTTGAGATTTATTGAGACACTTATGTTACTGCCTGCTCTCTGTATTTTTGCTGTGATTGTTTATTTTATGTCTGTTCGTTTCATTTATTCTTTAATAGTAATTTCTGGTCGTTTTGATTTTGAATCACTATAGAAATGTATTCCCGCTGGTCTTAAGTTTAATATGGTTCATTACTTTTCTTTGAAAAACTTCTTTTTCAGAAAGTTTTTTAATTAATTTAAAATAATGGGGAAATTTTTAAGAAATATCTATTATTTTAATAACTTGTTTCAAAAATTAAGCAGTTTTAATTTTTTCTAAGCTTTATTTTTTTAATGATTTTTCTTTCTCCTTCATATCTTTTAATTTACTTAAAAAATCGCCTTAGGCTGAAATGAAAGTTTCTTCCAACATGCTTTTTGTTTCAAAACGATAGTTGTCTCGTCACCGGAGCCTTTGGTTTAAATTATTTTTCTTTTTAATTTATGATGTTGCTATTGTCAACGTTTTTCTAGAGGAGCCCTTTTTTCCCGTAATTTTCCTGCAGTAATTTGTAATCTATCGTTAGGACTTTGTCTCCAACTGACGCTCAATCAGAGGCAACGCTATAGCGCTGCCTATAGTAAAGGGCATACGGTTCCAATGTTTTATTTTTTTTTCCCAGAGGAACTTTATATGTGGAAGGGGTCGTCGCATAAACTTCGGAGGGGCTCATTGGATTGGAAATCGGAAATTCTAGTGCCCTTTTTAAGAGTAGAAAGTGATCAGAGGGCGACTAGACCCCCCCCCTCCCCACGCCCTTTTTTCCCCAAATACATCCGATAAAATTTTTTAGATAGTCATTTTATTAATAATAGTTAAAGATCATACAACAAAGGTGTCGACACAACCTCCCAGGGCCCGGGGGCAGGCGTTGTAAGTTATGACCTGGGGGAATTTATGGTTCTTATGGAAGGGATGCTCGTATAAACTTCAGAGAGGGATCATTTGATTGCAAATCGAAAGTTCTAGTTCACTTTTTGAGAGTGAAAAGAGATCGGACGGCAACTAACCCCCCTGCCCTTCAAGCCCTTTTTTCCTCAAATTCATCTGATAAGAACTTTGAGATGGCCATTTTTTTAAGAATAGTTCAAAGATCATATAACGAAAACCCTGGGGTCGACAAAATCCCCAGGGCCTGGGGGTTTTGTCAACTTCCGTCAGAATGAGCATTCCTCCAAGTTTCTTCGACGTTCTACTCTATATGGTGACTTTGGAAAAAAAGTGAATGGAAGATAAATTATTCCTTGTTTTATTGTAAAACCTGATGGGTCAGAGGTGCTTTATGTATTTAATGTTCTCGAAAGATGAATAAATCTCAAGGGTAGATGGGGCTGTAATATTCTTCTGAAGTAAAATTGTATTTTCATTGATTTTTTTTATGATTTAGAACTTCCGTCCTCTTTTAATCTTTTTAAATACTTTAAAGTCTATATCGTTGTAAGAAAAGCCGAGATGGCTAGAGCACGTTTTATAGATGAAGGACGAGACATTTCCAAAGATTGTTCTTTTTTGTCATCCATATGGAGCTAAATGGATGGCGTGGGAAGAGGTGACAACGCAGGACTCAAAGGAAATCAAAACTTGTTGGGGATCGGGAAACAGTGAAAATGTAACCAAATTGGGGTGGAACAAGAATTATTTGCTGCAGGTAGTTGTTTGTAGTAGCGAAAGCGGTAGTGAAGTCTTCTTTTATTGTAAGATACGTCTTATCTTAGCGCTTTCTTATTTTTCCTGTGCTTATCTGAAATAATAGACTTAAGGTGTTTTTGCGCTTTTAGTTCAGCTAATTTAAATATCCAGGGCAACCAGGGGATACTAAATCATGGGTTTAAAAAGCCCTCCTCTTCCCCGTTATAAGCAGGCATATATGCCTGGAAGATTAGATTTGCCATATTCTTGACCGTTTCCACAGGAATGTAGAAATCGTAACTTAGTAAAACTCTATTAAACTATTAACATTAAACTAATGTTTGATGTTTGAAGGTTAATATTTTATGTAATTTCCACTTACTTCTATAGGCACTTGAAAAATCATCAGGAAAAATTGTCCCAGAATACGCAACCCCAGAGAACTTACCTGCATGGGACTGGTCCCTAGCATACTTGCCCTCCCCCCATCCAATGAAAAATCGTCTAGAGAATAAATCAGCTGTACTCTACCAAAACATAGCATCTGTCATTTATCAAATTCTGTACAATTATTAAAATAGCGACTATTTTCATTTTGTGAATGGGGGGTATAGATGGTGATAGAGAGTTTTTTAGTAGGTTTTTCCAACTCTACTTTCTTCCTGCCTTTCTACTCCGTTTATTACTGAATGTAGCTTTTATGTTTTGTAATTCTCATGTATTTGAAATAGGCCTCACCTTTGGAAAGGTGGTGAAATCTTGTTTTAATTCTGCAGATACTAGGTCGTATTTATCTAGAGGCCCATTAGCCGTATACATAGAAAATAGTATCCTTTGCAAAACGAAGTAGCAAAATGAAAAAGATATATGAAACAAATATATTAAAACCTCAGTAGACTTTAATAACTTTTATCGTCCATTAATTAATGTAATCCTGTTGATGCAGAGGCTTTTCTGTTATCAAACATGTATTTATATTGGTTTTCATTCCAGTGTTCATCGAGCTTAAGAAATGATTTAGAAAATGCCAAGTCAGCTTTTCCTTGTCAGAGGAAATATACATTAATGGCTCATACGAATGTCCGTTCCTTTGGATCTGATTTGTGTGTTGGGGTGTTAGAATCAGTCGGTTCCATTAATCTTTTTATTTTCTGCCTTTTCTAAGATTTCTTGCCGTTAAATTTGCTAGACGAATCTTCTTCATTTGAATTATGCCGCTTCTGTACTGAACAGCGGCAATTACACTACAGAATGTAGATTATATATGACAAGTTCCCAAAGTCACAGGTGGAAAAATAGACTGCATATTCTAGATTTCCAGGTTATATTATATAATACATAGGAAATGTTACTCAGTTTGTCATTAACTTTAAGTGATTTAAGCTGCTTTCAATGATCGGTGTTTAGCAGGTCCTCGGCCATTTTCCAATCTTGCATTTCCATTTTCCATTTTCCAATCTCAGTAAGTTTACGATTAATCGAAACAAGTTGTACTATATTTTCAAATAGCTGACCTGCAATTATTTCTTATTTGTTTAAACGATTCTCCTTTCTAGAATGATTACTAGTTTTTTTTTAAATATTCAAATACATCGTCTGCATTTTCTACAGAAGAAGTTCTTCTATTTTCCATTTGTGCACCCTTTTCCTGAATGTTTGAACATTTTTGCTTGAATAACGAAAACAGTTAAAATTCTCACTTACAGGAATTTAAATATTTCGGTTTAAAACTAAAACTAACTTGATTTGCCATACTATCAGTATGGATGACGAAACATTGAAACAGCTTCAAAACCTTTATATATATATATATATATATAATATATATATATATATATATATATATATATATATATATATATATATATATATATATATATATATATATATATATATACATATATATATATACATATATATTTATATATACATATACATATATATATATATACATATATATATATATATATATATATATATATATATATATATATATATATATATATATGTATATATATATATATATATATATATATATATATATATATATATATATATATATATATATATATATATATATATATATATATATATATATATATATATATATATATATGTATATGTATATGTATATATAAATATATATGTATATATATATATATATATGTATATATATATATATGTATATATATATATGTATATATATATATATATATATATATATATATATATATATATATATATATATATATATATATATATATATATATATATATATATATAATGATTTGTGATTTATTGTGATTTGCTAATTATAATTGTTATTTGCGATTTACCTTTAAACAAATGAATTTTCAGCCGATTCTTCAGTTCGATTTTGTGTTCACCGTCCCTAAATTATCTTATTTTCGTTTAAATCATTTTGAATTCTATGAAATCATTAAAAATAGGGCAATTCTCTGTCTTTACAAATAGTTCAAGGTGGACCTACCAATTCTTTGACGGATTCATTGATATGTGCAGCTTTGATTGTGTTTGCCATAGTAACAAGGAAGAAGAGTCAGAAACAAAAAAAAATGCTTATTAAGAGTAGGCTATAAATGGTTAGATCCAACTTTTTTGTGTAACTAAAGAAGCTTCCGAAATAGTTTATATTTCAAGTTCACTTTATTTGGTTGACTGAAAAAAAACGGTAAAGGATTATAGTTTTAAACCGGTCGATGTGTTAAGCTCACTTTTGGCATTGAATGAATTTAAAAAAAGAAAAATATTACAGAGAATAATCTGTAAAGCTACGATCATAATAACATCTTCGATAAACTCGTAATTGTTTCTTTTTCAAAATTTGAATATAACCTTGATACCTTAACGTTAATTTAAAAAAGACGTTTGAACTTTTTAAGTCCAAGTATCCAAGCGGTATGTTTTATCGAAAATTTCTGTTAGAATCATCTCAAGGCCATTAAAAAAATAAAATGTTATTTAACCGATATATTTGTCCTAGTAACTTTCGTATAAGGACAGAAATAGCAATAACAGTAGACTGCTATATTCTTGTAGTTACAATTATATAAATGTAACCAATATAGTTTTTGGTTAGAAGATTTGCCTACACATTTGTATGGTGTTGATAAGAGGGTCATATTGTAACTTGAAGACTGACTACATTAATACAGAATACGAGGGTGTATAGGGGGGCTTTTCTTGATGTTAAAAGTAAAAATCATCCTCTGATAGTATTTTACAATTAATTTACAGCTAAATTTTATGAAGGGTAAACTATCTTTCGGATAGTTGTGACTTGATAGACTCCAAGATGAGAATTTTAGAGGAAATTTCCAAGAAAAGTTGGATATGAAACTGTTGAGTTTAGTATTTGGCAATGTAGAAGATGGCTAAAATCATTTCAGGAAATCATTTTGCGAAATAGTAGAAGTTGTCTTGTGAAAGTTAGAAACACTGCTTGTAATACTACTGAAAACTGTAAGCTTGGCTGAAGACAGGAGGGGTTTGCTCAAGGAGTTTCCTTAGTGACAGACCTTACAAGAATAAAAGAAAAGTGAAAGAAATAGAGAAGATAGTGCATAAATTAAGGAAATATGAAATGGAGGCCCTGGATAAAATTGCCGTTGATCTGGAATATGTAACCAGACGACATGAGAGTAAGATATTGTAGTGGTAATTTAAGAAATTGATTGGAAGTAGTTAGTAAGAATTCGACCTAGTTAATGACATGAATGGGTTTGAATTAGTTGTAAAGAAAATGTTAAAGAGAGATGGGCAGAGCGTTTTCAGAATGTCATTATCGCAATAAAGGTGTTAGAAATACTGTAGAAAAGAAGAGAGACAAAGAGAAAGAGAAAAAAAGGGGTTGTAGTTTTTTCTAAAAATTCTCTGGGAGACTCTATCAGTGCGTGGATTCTTCCAAATAAAACTCGTCCAATTACATGTCTTACAATCTAGTTTTTATGCATTTCGCACAAAGTTTGAAGAAGTCGAATATGAATCTTTTTTTAGGAACTGTTAGAATATGATGAAATAAAAGACTGGATGTCTTCCAAATATTTCCCTGAATATCCGTCCAATTTGTTCTTAAATTTCCTTTCTAAACAATAGGAGGCGAGAAGTTTCCCCGGAGTTCTTCCCCTCTGTTCCAAGCAGTTATTCTCAAATAAATACTTGTGACTGGTCTAACCCTTGTTCCTATTTGCCCACAAGTCAAACAGTTCGTGCTAACGAACTGTTGTAAGGAAAGACCAGGATCAATAGTAACCAAAACTCTAAAAAAACGAATCTGGATACAAATATATACATCAAAAGAATCAGAATTTTATGCTGATTTTAAATATATAAGTTTCATCAAGTTTAATCTTACCTATCAAATGTTAGGGGCCTGCGAAAATTGGCCTTATTTTCAAAAAAGAAGGAGACACCCCTAAAAGTCATAGAATCTTAATGAAAATTACACCGTCGGATTCAGCGTATCAGAGAGCCCCATTGTAGAGGTTTTAAGCTTCTTTCTACAAAAATATGGAATTTTGTATTTTTTGCCGGAAGATCATGGATGCGTGTTTATTTGTTTTTGTTTTTTTTTCAAGGTTGATCGTATCGACCCAGGGGTCCTAGAATGTCGTGAGAGGGCTCATTTTATCAGAAAATAAAAGTTGTAGTGTCCTTTATAAGTAACCAAAAAATTATAGGGCAACTAGGCCCCCTCCCATGCTAATTTTTTCCCGAAGTCACCGGACGGAATTTGAGATAATCATTTTATTCAGTATAGTCGAAAAATCTAATAAATATGTCTTTGATGACGACTTAATCACCCACAGTCCCCGAAGGAAGGGCTACAAGTTATGAGCTTAGCCCATTGTTTACATATAGGATTGGTTACTGGGAAGTATACTGACGTTTTCAGGGGGGATTTTTTCTGATGATGGAGGGTTGGAAGGAGGGGGTACATGAGAGGATTTTTCCTTGGAGTAATTTATCATGGGGGAAGAGAATTTCGATGAAGTTTGCGCTGGATTTTCCAGCGTTAATAAAAAAACAACGAAAAATTAAATAAAAAAGCAAGTTTTTTAACTTGAAGTAAGGAGCAACATTAAAAGATAAATCGAACAGAAAATATTACGTATATGAGGGGGTTTGACCCCTCCTCTATACCTCGTTCTTTACCCTAAAGTATTTTTAGTAATTTCAAAAGAGCTATTTATTCTAATTGAACGGCCTTTGTTATTCAGGGGTCATTCTTAAAAAAATGGAACAGAATTTGAACTTTAGTGTAAGAGTGAGGTATTGACGAGGGGGCGAACCCCCATATGTACGCAATAAAAATATACGACTATAGAAGTTTGTTACGTAAGTGAATTTATGTTACTTATAATTATTACTAATAAAAACGCTCGTAAATAAAGTTAAAATTTCTAGTGGCCTTTTTAAGTACTCAAGTAATAAATATACCTAACTTATGAATTAAGTTACGCAAGGAAATTCTATATTTGTATATTTTTTATTACGTTTATGATGGGGTTCTATTTCTCGTCAATACCTCGCTCTTTACACTGAAGTTTCGATTTGGTTCCAATTCTTTAAGAATGATCCCTGAATCACAAAGGCCATAGAATAAATTGTTGAAATTACTAAAAATATTTTAGCGTAAAGAGTGAAGCGTTATGGAGGAGACGAACCCCCTTATATACGTAATAATTTCTGTTCGTTTTAGGTTCTAATGCTGCTCCTTACTTCCACCTGAAAAAACTTTTTTTTAGGTATTTTTTCATTGTTTTTTTCATAATGCTAGAAAATCCTGCGGCCCCTTCATGGTAACTTTCTTCCCTCATGATAAATTCCTCTGACCCCCCTTTAACGTGAAAATGTCCCCCCTGAAAACGTCTGTACACGTCCCAATAACCGTTGATATATATGAACAATGTTCAGTCTGATACTTGCAGGCCCTCCCCCGGGGACTTTGGGGGATTAGGTCGTCCTGAATGACATAAGTATTAGGTTTTTCGATTATGCTGAACAAAATGGCTATCTCAAAATTTTGATTCAGTGACTTTAGGAAAGAATAAGCGTGGGAGGGGACCTATGTGCCCTCTAATTTTTTTAGTCACTTAAAAAGGGCACTAGAACTTTTAATATCCGTGAGAATGAGCCCTCTTGAAACATTCTAGGACCACTGGGTCGATATGATCACCCCTGGGAAAAAAACCAAATAAACACGCACCCGATATCTGTTTTCTAGGAAAAAATTCAAAATTCCATATTTCTGTAGATAGGAGCTTGAAACTTCTACGATTGGGTTCTCTGATACGCTAAATCTGATGGTGGGATTTTTCATTAAGATTCTTTGACTTTTAGGGGATGTTTCCTCCTATTTTCTAAAAGAGGCAAATTTTCTCAGGCTCATAATTTTTGATGGGTAAAACTAAACTTGATGAAACTTATATCTTTAAATTCAGCGTAAAAATCCAATTCTTTTGATGTAACTGTTGGTATCAAAATTCTATCTTTTAGGGTTTCGGTTACTTTTGAGCCGGGTCGCTCCTTACTACAGTTCATTACCACGAACTGTTTGAAAAACTTCGAAGTATAAAACGATATCTTTGTAATAATTGTGTTTCATAATCCTTAACTGGAGGTTTGCAAGAACACTTCCAGTATGTTCCTCCTCCAAGACCCCTTAATAAGCTAAACAATTTTGGCCCTACTAACGCCAATCGATTAAATTAGATTATTAGAGCCGTAGTTCTGTTAGTGGAGTGTTAGACTTCAAATCAGTTTCTTGTGTTCGATTCCTGCTTGAGTGTTTTTTTTTACTCCATCACGGTCTTGTTTCTTCTATATGATTATTTTTCAGATAATTTACTATTTTTGTAAATATGATTTACATGCAGTTAATTTTAAACTTATCAAGCATTTTGATTCAAAAGGGGATAGGATTCATCCAGCTCCTGGTTTGCAACTACATCCATAGTAGATCGCTAGAACTGTACCCCAACCATTGGTGTAATTTCATCAAATTTCCCGGGGGAGGAGGCAAAGTGGGTGCCAATTTTCCCAAATCAAATGAAAATGATAGAGTAAACGGAAAAATGACCTATATAGTAATAAAAAGGTAAATATGTACTACAGAAAACTGCCCCATATCTTTGAATGCTTGAATTATGCAGTTTATCTTAGTCTTGATTGATTTTTGGAGAAACTAAATTTCAGCTGGGAGCCTACTCGACGTAAAAAGTTTGTAGGGGTTTTGAAAGTATTCAAATTTCTATTCTGTTTGCCATTTTCAACTCTCATAGCCTAGTAGAAAGACTCTTTAGTCTCTTAAAATTGATCAAGACTGAAATATGCCATCGGCTAGCCAGTGTCTCCCTTTGCACCACTCTTAAGACGAAGTGTGGACTAAAACGAAAATGCGACCACAGCCATAGGGTCGTTGACCATTCGCTTAAAAAGTGTCTGAAACACATTAAATCTAACGCAACAGCTTCAGAATGCTAAAGCGGATGACTATTTCCCCTTTTGATTTGAAATGTAAAGCAGCGTTTTTAAGTGAAATCCGCCTTTACAGCTGAAAGCGTTTGAAATGTTTTTTTTTGTCCTATCGCATTTGGCTTAGCTAGAGCCTTATGTGAGCCTTGGAAAGTCTTATTTCTTATCCAAATTCTTTAAACAATTTATGCCTAAACTACTTATTTTCTGCTTATATTTGACACCGTCTCTTCTTCCAATCTACTTATTTTTTGGGCTCGCCTACTTATTTCTGGACCATGCAGAGTGGAAACACTGCCGCACACGTATACACAAGTTTATTTTTCCTAGGCAGAGCAGTGCTTAAAGAATCGCTAAGTGGACTTCATTTGTTTTTTTATTTTCACCAAGGCGCTTAGTATAAGTTGTAGAAACTTCGAAGGGCTCATTCGATCAGAATATAAAGCTTTTAGTGACATTTCTAAGAATGAAAAGTGATTAAGGTATCCAGTCCCCTTCAACACCCTTTTATTTTCAAACTGATCCGATTACAATTTTAAGTTAGCCACTAAAAACTTTACTGTAACGAGCGAGGGATAGAGGAGAGAAAGCCGTCTTATATACGGAATCAGTTTAAAAAAACTTTTCCCACAAAACAGGTTCTCGTAGAAAAGTAAAGAACACCATTAAACCAAAAATGAGCAGAAATAAAGTCAAATAATCTTCCAAGTGTAAAACTGCCACAAATCACCATCAATAAATAAATGAAACCCATAAAGAACAGAAATTACAATAAATAATCGAGTCAAACTCAAAACGAGCGAAAATTAAGCATGAGCAGTGCTGACAGCCCCCATGCCTTCTCAAGACCAGTACTTAATTTGCACTTATGTTCAGAGAAAAAACAAATGAAGTGATTTCTAATATCTATTTTATTCTTATTTCTTATATACTCCAATTCTTCCTTTGTGTTTTTATAGTAGGTTTGTAAAAAAAAGAAAAAAAAAATATTGAGTTTGACTCAGTTATGTATTGTAAATTTCTGTTCCGTTTGGGGTTTTATAACACACCCCTTTCTCCCCATAATAAGTCCTGTTAGTTTCAGTTTCACACACCAAACTGTTCCTAAGATAATGCTTTTCCGTCCATTTGACAACCTACCTACATACTGGCTTGTTATGATTAAGTTTATCTCCCCCCCCCCCCAAAAAAAAGAACTCCGTTAAAAATTTCACCTTCATGTCTTTAGGCATAGTTGTAATAGTAGCCGTAGTAGTAATATTTCTATTACTAGCAGTAATACCAAATATAATAGCGGTACTAATAATAGCAGCAGCAATATTAACGTACTGCTTTTACAAGTAGCTGTAATACAAGGAGAAGTTGAAGTTGTAGTAGTAGTTGTAAATGTAGCAGTGATAGAAGTCTTAACGATTCTTTTCCAACAGTTTGTAACAAATGCTTGTTATAAGTTCTAATGTTGCTCCTTAATTTCAGTTGAAAAACTTGTTTATTAAAATTATTTCTGACCATTCTTCAAGTGATCCCTCAAAACCCCCTTCCCTCCCTCCGTGTAAAATTTTCTCAGGAAACTCCCCTATGTTGCAATATCCTCGTGAAAAATCTCCTACCCATCAAAACAGATTCCCCAAAAGAAAACTTCCGCATAGTTCCCAATAACAAACGGTGAAAAAAATAGATACCTCAAAATTTTTATCAGACGTTTTTTCAGAAAAAAGGGTTTTGGGGGGGGAAGTTCCCCTCCAATATTTTTGGTCATTTTAAAAGGGCACTAAAACTTTTGGTTTCTGGAAATAAGTCTTGGAAAGTCTGGAAAAATAAACACGCATCAGTGATTATTGTTCTGGCGAAAAATACCAAATTCCACATTTTTGTTGATAATAGCTTGGAGCCCTTACAGCAGGGTTCTCTGACACGTTGAATCTGATTGTGGGATTTTCAATGAGACTCCTTATTTCCAAAGGGTGGTTCCCCCATTTTTCTAAAACCAGATAAATTTCTCGAGGCTCGTAACCTTTGATGGGCAACATAAAAATGAATGAACTTTGCATACTTATAATCGATGTAAAATGTCGCTCTTCTTATGCATCTGTTGATATGAAATTTCCTTTTGTTATAGTTTCTTCTCCCTAATTATTTCCTGAAAGTTTCAAATTATTTTACCGTCATTCTTGAGTCACGCCCTTTTGGCAATCCGTAAACTCATAACGTGTTTTGATTTAGTTGAATATTCTCCTCATCATTCTCTGAAAGCCTCTGGTGAACTCCCTTCGTCTTTTTGTAAAATAAAGTTCAAACATGTATAGCTTTCTAAATAACATATCCCATATGTAAACCATGAACAAATAACCTAACTTACAGCCCTTAACCCTAGGACTATGGGGAGGTTGGTATCCTCAAAGACATAACTACTGGACCTTTCAACAATGCTGAATAAAATAGTTCTCTCAAAATTCCGATTGGATGTGTATCAGGGAATGATAGACTTGTGGGGGGGGGTTGCCCTCCATTCACTTTTGACTCTTAAAAAGGGCACTAGACCTTCCGACAGTGGTGTTTTTTTCGGCGTTTCGGGGGGGGGTAGTTGCCTCGCCAATAATTAGGCAACAAATTATTTTTCCAGACCATACCCCGATACTCTAGACCCCTCTTGCCCCTCCAATAAAATGCTGCAGCTGTGCCTTTGTCTTCCAACCTACAATCGACTGAGCCCCATATGATCTGAAGTCTATACGACCAATCATTTCATAAAAACCTTGTATGCCCAGGGCATAAATTACAACCGTTGCCCCTTGGCTTTTAGGCTCTTAAGCCTTAGACCTTGCAAGTCTTTTAGCTGTGAAACTGTATGTAAGGACTTACGAGTGAATCGAATTAATAGCATGAAACTCTAAAAAAAAGTAATTTTTTACATAAAAAAATTATTTTTGGTACATTTCTGTATACGTAAAATTCTTCAAGTTTAAAGTTACCCATCAAAGGCTACGAGCCTGATACAATTAACCAAATTTAGAAAAGGGAAAAATACCCACAAGGGGCCTAATTATCTTGATAAAAACTACACTATCAAACTTAGGATGTTAGAGAACCCAATGGAAAAGTTATCTAAGTCCCTATTTACAAAAATGTGAACTTTGCTTCTTTTTTTCTAGAAGGAAATCATTGATGTGCGTTTATTTGTTGTTGTTTTTTTCTTGTTGCGTGAACGTATCCAGAAGATAGTCCTAGCAAAATAAAGAAGGCTCATTCGAATGAAAATTAACTGCTCTAGAGCCCCTTTTCAGCTGCCGAAAAGTGCATCACAGCAGAGGTGTTTTCGGCCATTTCATGGCAAAAAATTTCAATTTCGCTGTAAACAAGACAACAGTGTGTATGTATGTATGTATATATTTATTTCCCATCAAAAGAAACAGATGGGGCACAAGATAAAAAAGCAAAAAACACACTACAAAAGAATACACAAACGCAAGAAAAATAAAGAACAAATGTATATCTGACTACAAAAAACAAAACCTATTGCCTCAAAATAATTGTCCAAGGATGAGTAACAATATTAGAGTTATATCTGGCGATCTGGGCCATTATCGCTTCATTAGGGTCGATAATCCCATACCAACTTGTCACAATACGGTTACTTTTCCATGGTGGAAGCCGTAAGAGGTACTTCGCATATTTATAATATGTAGACCGCAATTCATTCTTATCTTCCTTTTGGAATATCCTCCAAAGGGGCATAAATACAGATAATGGGGTAATGCTATTGCATTATACAGATGGGCCAAAATCCGCCGATCAAACTGACGCTTATAAACTACAACACGGCTTTACGCTAAAGAGATTTGTTTCTGCAAAAGATGACGCGTTTCAAGCATAGACCGACCAATAGGGATCCCCAAATAAACTATGTGTTCGGCAAGCCAAACAGTAGCACCACCCAGCCTAACATCAAGAACAGACCCTTGCTTAGCATTAAACAACAACACATCTGATTTCTTTTCATTAAACTGAAGGCCTATTTTTCCATATTCTACTTGAAACTGGATAAAATTCTCCTCTAAACCGCGAAGGAGGCGGCTCAGATTAATTACGTCGTCTGCATAGCTTATTAACGATAGATCAATCCCTCTCAGAATGTATGTCAGATTTTACTTAGATTGCGGTTTAACGATGCTGTTATTAAATGCGGTAGGTGATGACAATGCACCCTGCCTTACACGTTTTTTAACGGGAAGCACAGGGTTATTTGTCAGGTTTAGTGTTGTTGGTAGCTTAAGCCTTGCTTTTAAATTTTGATACATATCAAATAAAGGGTTTAACATACTTTGGTCAACATCTGCTAGGCCCATATCTAAAATAATCTGCTCATGAATTAGTGAATCACTTGGAAACAAGACAACTGAAAAGTTAGGACAAATCGAGGGCGTTTGCATCAGGGTGTGCCAGATGCAGGGTGACCGATGAGATTTGAAATTTATTTAGAATTATTAAAAGCTTATATATAGAGCCTACTATTTTCAGAGGCGGTAGTCTCACGCAGTGGCACCTTATGTTCTTAAAATATCATGTAGTCAGTATGAAATACGTCAGTAGTGACATTTATTTTATAACGTTTATTTTATCCGTTAACTGTGTTGAATAACTTGATATTTGATAGAAGTTATACATAGTCATGTACAATTGCGCATCAGGTAATACGTTGGAGGACTGGTATAACACATCTGATTTCTTTTCATTAAACTGAAGGCCTAATTTTCCATATTCTATTTGAAACTGGATGAAAACCCCCTCCTCAAGACCCCGTTCTTTACGCTAAAGATTCACTTTTTATTGCAATTATTTTAGAATAACTGTTTGATCAATAAGCCTTATAAGTTCTAAAAAAACCCTTTTCTGTAAAGAGTGAGGTGTTGAGCAGGAGGCAACCCCCTTATTGACGTAAAAAATTCTGTTCGTTTAAAGTTTTAATGTTGCTTCTTTCTTTCAGTTAAAAAAACATGTTTTTTATTTAATCGTTAATAGAACTCAAGGTTCTGGTGTTGCTGAATGATGTAGCAATGTTAGCTGTTAGCTCATAATCATCTTCGGCAATGAGGGGTTTGCAACTTTCGCTAGTTGGTGTACCTATTATTTGTTTTCGGTGTATTTGATGTTAAGACCAATTTGGTTCCACTGGTAAGACATGTAGGGCACTTGTAAGTAATAATTGGCTTTTAGGCTACAATCATCTTCAGCGATGAGGGGTTTGCAAATTTTGCTAGTTGGTCTACCTAGCATTTATTTTAAGATCCTTACATATTAACAACTTCAGCGTTTAATCGAAGCGAGGAAAAAAAAGTGTTGCTCTCGCAACACTTGCGAGACAAAGGTTGCCGCAAGACCTCACGTTGTCCATGCAACGTAGATATAGTTTCTTCTCGTTTGAGGTTTGACATCTCATATACCTGCTTGTTTTTGGTTTCATATTTGCTCTTTTCTCTTTTGAATATTTCTGTTTATTAGTTTATTGTAAAGGTGGTCCTCCAGTAGCCATTCTTTTTATGGCTCTTAAGTTTCTGTGGGACGATTAATTTATCTTTATTTATGTTTCCTATGAAAATGATTTTATTGACTTTATTATATCAGCTTTTTACTCTTTGAAAAAGTATGTTTTCCTATGAAAATGATTCTTATTAGCTTATTTCACTTTGAAAAAGTACGAAAGTAAAGAGTAAACTAAAACCAGGTTGTTCGTATGGATTTGCTTCTAAAGGGGAAGGGGCGTAACTTTGGAATAGAAAAAATCAGTCAGTTACAGGGAAATATGAGAAGCTACGCGATCGATTGTAAAAAAAATAAAAATAAACTTGAAATAAAGAAGGGGAGGGGGGAAGCGAAAGCCTTTTCCTTTGTATGTAAAAAAAATTATTTTCATTTGTATGTTCGATTGTAAAAAAAGAAAAAAAATTTAAATGAGGGGGGGGGAAGAAATGGAGAAGGATCGGGTGGGAGAGGTGAAAGCATTTTCCCTGCATACTTACATCGGTTGTTATAATTTCTCTTCAGTTATAAAGAACCTGAGAGATAAAAACAGTGTTCTTTTACACTCTTTGCTGGGAATTAAGAAAAAATTGGAGGATATTAGTCAATGTCAATGGAATTCTTTCTTTGTTTTAAGCTCTAGTGTCATATTTGTTTTTCCTTTCTCTGTTAGGGAATATATGTCAAACTGCTCATAAAAGTAAGCTTGTTTATTAAAGCTGTGTTGACTTTTTCTTCCAAATTTTCTCTCGCCGTTTCTACTAAAAGAAACTAAATACTTAAATAGCCCTAAGAAACTAATTTAGTTTCTACTAAATAGTAAAATAGCCCGTAGCTATCAAACTACTCTTTAAAACACACTTTCTATGAATTTGCAATTGGTCCCAGGGCTTGATCGAATAGTTCAGGGCCCGATTGGTTTCTTTGCGTGATTCTCTCTATATATTAAATATTAAAATAAAATATAACTACGTAGCAGTTTACTTACATAAAGTAGTTCATGTAGGTGGTGCAAAATCTCACTAATATAGCTCTATTCCGATTAAACTCAATAAATTTGATATGAAATTTTACGAACATCAGTTTTCTATATTATAAAGTACATATTATATAATAACAAACACATTAATAAATCTCTTCCGGCTATATAAACTTAAAATAAATATGTTTTAATTATTTGAATGATTAATGATCCCTTATCGTCAAAAAATTGCTGTAAATTTAATAATATTACAGAAATAAATTTTTCGTTCAGTTTAACGGTAACGTCGGGCCCTTTCAACTGTAGGGCCCGTTGGGGCCCAATGACCCTTTATCCGTCCCTGATTGGTCGTACTACTTGTCATATATTCCTGTAATCGACCGATTTTTACAGCTTTTTGACAGTTGTGCCTCCCTTCCTCTTAGAAGGGATCCATGCGAGCGACCTAGTTTTGATCTATAGTTTACTTCCTTGAAGTTGAGCTTGTTTATTAAGTTGAATTGAATTATTCATCAAAAATTAAGGACAAAACAAGATAAGAATTCGATTCTTATACAAGTCTGTAAAAAGATCTTGATTTTGTATTCTGCAAGCAATAGAAAATATATTGGTCGAAACTGGTGTGACCTACAGGGAAATAACCGGAAAGTGCAGGAAAATCATGAAAAAAGTCATCATTATATTTGGCAAAAAGAAAAAGAAACCTTACTTTTATGATCTCTAAAAGGATAATATTGGCTAAGGCTTTCTTGGTGATAAGATCTTTTTAACCATCCATTTTTTTTGTTCAAGAGAAACAACCGTAAGCAAGGAATGTGCTTGTATTGTATTTTTTCTCTTTTATTATTATTTTCTTCGGAGAAAACAGCCATAAGGAATTTATTTTTCATTATTCTTCCGAATAAGCTATTAAATGCAATTTTCTATCTAATTAAAGTGAATGTACATTTACAAAATTTAAATTGTTAGGTCCCACCCCCACCCCATATTCTGGTAAACAATGAATGTTACTTTTATTCGCATTTTTTTTTTTAGATATTAGTATATCTATAATAATTATTTTAGTTCTGTTAGGCTAGTGTCTTGTAATCTGTTATAAATGATTTCCATCTTGTAAGTCTATTCTTTTCAAATGCATAGAATATCAATAGGCAAAATTAATCTTTCCATTTGATCTGTTTATTTCGTTTTTAGCAAATACCAATTTACACACTAGCCTTTTGAGGAGGGACAACATTGCACTCTGTTCTTGGTGAAGTTTTTGCGTCGCAGATCATTCTTGACAAATAATCTAGTTTTAAACTTAAACAACATTTCCTCCCCTTTTTCTTCTTTTACGTTCATCCGCTTAGGGTGTATAGTAAAG
>NC_088871.1:31147921-31151595 GCF_032884065.1 Artemia franciscana
TTCGAGAATTAGTTTTTAATCTTTAACCGTCAATTTTTTCACGTCTATAAACCTTGATAGATGTATATTTACTCTAACTTTAAAAAAAGACTTGACTTTTGGTAGCTTCCTTGCCAAAGCTTACAAGCCAATTGAAAGCAAATTGTTTGTTTATGTTTTAAGTCAAAGTGTCAATACAACTAAATATAAATCTCCAAGATAACTAGAGTTGCAAAGATTCCTTGTTAAAATTGGAGGGATAGGTTATATTGCAATAAAGTAATCTATGGCCGCAAGAAGTCTAATGATTGTGTTGCAGAATCTCATGGGTCATAGTAACACAAAAAAGAGAAAAATGAAAACAGAACAAAAAAGATCAGAAATATGGCGCAACTTCAAATAATAAATATAATAAAAATATCCCATATCGATATTAATTGACTGCTAATTTGTAAGGGATATTTTTTTTTTAATTAGACCCTCCTGTTTCACGGTTCTATGGCAAGATGTGAAAGGACTGAAATAGGAACTTTTTCTTTATCTTTTTATTTTTTCTTTATCTTTATCTTTTAAACTTTAGCTTTTTCACGCCAACACAAGCATACTTCCATGTTTCGTTTTTGCAGTGGCTCATTTCCTACTATAGCGGAAATTAATCTGCACCGAAGTTTCGACCTCCTCAAACTATTTTCATAATACATGAACATTTTTGATATGAAATTCTAGCTTTTAGAAATGCCCGAGCAGCCAATATTTCCCATTCGTAAATCATTGAATATGTTTAATTTCCCTCTGTAGGGAATAGACATTGATCGTCTTTTCAAACGTTTGTATTTTACCCCTAAATTTCAGTGGGAGATAAAGCCATGCCAATAATTGTGATAATAGAAGAAGTTCTTGCCTTTTCCTGCTATGCGGGAATCCAGAGTATTTGAAATTAGAGGTTGTTTAAATTCTATTTCTTGGAATTTACTTAGCTATTATTTTCGTGAAAAGTTATATGAGTCGTTTAGGTGCCAAATAGTATGGATTGTACAGATTGTTTAATTGGGAGAACGCTCAAAATTAAATTTCTCACTAAACTACATTTGAGTGTGAAGTTAGTCACATGGGATTCAAAAAAGGGCACCAATTTTCATCAGGTAAAAATTTCTTTTGCTCAACTTTTTAATTGTACTTTTCAGGTATTGATATATCATCATAGTAATTTTTTTTATCAGGAAACTTCATTATGGGCATATAGTAACATACTTAATATTGATTAATGTACAAAGTTAGCAGCTGCTTCACCAATCAAATTCTTTGTTGCTTGATGGTTGAGAAAAAGTGGAAGTTTGAAATCCAGTAGGTATATTGCAGTGATAGCTACTGCTTGAAATTTTTGATGATCTGATACAAATGAGGTCAGGGACTCAGTCTTTTATTCGACAATGACAAGTCTGCGCTGTGAAAGTACGTCAAATTGATGGTTTGCGCTTGTTCTAAAAACAAGACAACTCTGGATTGAAGGGTGTATAGATCATAAACTAGACTTTCTCTCCTTGTAGTTTTAGCTTTGGAAAACGAAAATGACTGGTTTTTATAGTTTTGGCGAGAGCTGTAACCTAGTAAAGAGCGACAAGGTCCATAGTAACCGAAAATTCAACGCGTTTTGGGAAAATATTTCTCATGAGAATCAAAATTCCCATTAGGAGTTGGTTAAAGAATGGTAACTATCGTTTCCATTTATCTTAATAGTAAATGTTTATTGCGAAAAAAATGTATGGGAACCCTGAAAAAGAAACTGAAACCCCCTTAAAAATGGTGTTGGATCGAAATAAAAAGTGCACCTTTATTTATATATCTTACGTTTTATTACTATAAAACAACTTTTATTTCGAACCATATCTTTTATTTCTCATAACATTAAAAAATACCACCGAAGTCTATTAGAAAAACAAATAAATATGGTTTGGCTACTTAATTTATACAAATATTCATTTCTGAAAGTCTCAGTGATTTATTTATTAAAGGGGTAAAAGAAAACGTTTAAAACATATTTTGATTTCAATGAACTGCACATTACGATATGGTCTCTAAAAGGCACAGAAGGCGTTCCCCTTATTCCTATTTATGTTAGTTTCTTCTCCTTTTAAGCTTGACTTGGAAATATACAGTAATTTCAATTTGATTCGGGTTTCATCTATTTATTGGTAGTGATTTTTAGTCATTTTACGCTTAAAAATTTATTTGACTTTATTTTTCATCTTTGGTTTAATTGAGCTCTTTACTTTTCTTTGAAAAACTTCTACTACGGAAAAAGTTTTTTAAGATTGATTTCTGTTCGTTTTTAATTGACATAGTCATATTTTTTTGCTAGGAACAGAATTTTTTTTTACATATTTTCGTGTTTTCTCTGTAAGAATACAAATTTGGGCTGACCATTCATATGTGGGACAAATGAGTTGAAAGTCTATGTAATCTTTGGAGTTCTAAAAGCTTGACGGATTTCTAACCTCCAACATGTTAGATTCCTGAGCATAGACAAATATTAATCAACCGTCCTCCTTCACATGTCCCGAAAGCTTAAACTTGATTCCCTTAATCGTTCTTGAGATATTGCAGTGCTTTGATACCTTAGATAAACATAGTGTGTTTTTTTTAGTTTAACTTCTCACTGAACATGCACTGACAGTTTCAACTTGATTCCCTTAATCGTCCTTGAAATATTGCAGATACACCCTTTTGACACCTTGGATGCACATAGTGTCTTTTTTTTTAGTTTAACTTCTCTCTGAACATGCACTGACAGTTACTGAATACCCTTGGCCGTCCCTGAGAGTTCTTCTCAGATATTCCATTTGTATAAGACTGGAGTGTTTTGATTTAGTTTAATATTCCTAAAAACTTACCCTAAAGTTTCAATGTAATACCCTTAGTTTTTCAGGGATATTGCACAGACGCCCTTTTGGAAATCTGGATGCACATAATTCGTTTTTACTTAATTTTGCACACTCCCACCACAACTTTCCCTGAAAGTTTCGACTTAATATCCTATTCCGTTCCTGGGATATTAGATTTTTTGACAACCTGGATGCACTTAAATTCTTTTAATTTAGTTGAATATTAGGATTGACAGCGGTAGCAGTAGTAATAATAGCAGACACAGTCGTAGTGGTACTAGTAGCAGTCGTGAGTGGTCGCAATTGCAGGTAGTCGCAGTCACAGTTCGTCGCATTCGTGAGTAGTCATGTCGCATTCTTAAGCTGATATGCGGCGTTTGATGACTTCTGATAGGATATAACGAACATGAGAAATTGTATTTCCAATGGGAATACCAAGATAAACGATTTGGTCATACCGGGTGGATCTCTTAATTAGCAAGTACAATTTCATGAGGAAGTGGACCTTTCCAGTTAAAAAGCACGACGTCGGACTTACCAAGCGTTAAATTCAGGACCAGCTTTTTTGTATATATAAAATATAATATATATGTATAATATATATATATATATATATATATATATATATATATATATATATATATATATATATAATATTATGAAATTTTCATCAACAAAAGTATTATTTTCACTGCCAATTCGGTGGAATTGGCTACAAATCTGTATACATATTGCTAGGTGACTTATGTCGCATTTCTGTTAGTTGAGTACAAATCTTGGTTCCCTCTAGATACTTTTTAAATAGGAATTCTC
>NC_088871.1:31151695-31186691 GCF_032884065.1 Artemia franciscana
ACCAACTAGGTGTTGGGGTGGCGCGAAGCGCCACCCCAACAGCTAGTATCTATATATATATATATATATATATATATATATATATATATATATATATATATATATATATATAAATATATATATATATATATCTATATTCACAGGTGGGACACAGGGACACAACTACAATGGCGCGTAACTAATATGGCGCGTATTACTAGGTGTTGGGGTGGCGCCCCAACTGCTACCCCAACTGCTAGTATATATATAAAAATAAGTTGTTTGTATGTTATGTCTGTCGAGTGACGTCATGTCATCATGTCGTCATGAAGTTAGTTGTCGTCATGTTTGTTATGACGATGACGTCATTAAAGGTATTTAAGAAAATCGTTCATAGACAAATTTTTAATTGTAAGAAGATCGTGGACGGAAAAATGTTTCATTGTAAAATGACTGAAGAACCTACAATGGCAACATCCGAGGAAGCTGCTCAAAGAGTCTATGCCAAAAACCTTGCTGCTGATAGAGAAAGTAAGAAAAGAAAGCGTGCCGAGGAATCACAAGAACAGCAAGAAAACATGCTTGCGACTGATAGAGAAAGTAAGAAAAGAAAGCGTGCCGAGGAATCACAAGAACAGCAAGAAAACAGGCTTGCGGCTAAAGAATACAAAACCGCGGAGTTAGATGAAAATCCACCTGGACAGCGAGAGTCAAAACATATCAAAACTGAAAATGATAGCGATGATGATTGGGTTTGGGATTTTGACTTGGATAAGGTCATCAATGCCTACCAGATTTAAGTTAAAAAAAACAACGGTTCGGCGATATGTACTTAATAGTGACGCTGAAAAATAAAGAAGAAAAAGAAAACTGAAAAAAGAAAAAAGGTAAAAAACTAAAAAAAACTAAAGAGAAAAAACACTCAAAGAGAAACTACATACGGGGACACAAATGACGACCGAGACAGAGGGAATATAAATGATGACTGGGAACCTCAAAGAGAAATTACAGACTGGGACACCCGGACACAAATCACGACCGGGACACAGGGAATATAAATGACGACTGGGACACAGGGACACAACTACAATGGGGTCGCCGGGAGCATAGGCGGGATATATAAATGACGACCGGGACACAGGGATTGTTCGAATAGAAATTACAAACCGGGACACAGGAAATATAAATGACGACCGGGACACAGGGACACATCAGTAGAATAATGAGGTATAGATCTGAATACGGATTGTTTTTCCCATGGACAATTATATGTTGCATGTTCAAGAGTCAGTAAACCTGACAATCTGTTTATATGCACAGAGAATGGGAAAGCAAAGAATGTTGTATATTCGTATGTTTTACGTACTTAAAAACATATATTTATATCTATCTCTATTCACAGGTGGGACACATAAACACAACTACAATGGCGCGTAACTAATATGGTGCGTAACGACTTACGCGCACGGGGGGCACCCCAACAGCTAGTATTATATATATATATATATATATATATATATACTAGCTGTTGGGGAGGCGCTTCGCCCCCCCCCCAAGACCCCCCGCGCGCGTAAGTCGTTACGCGCCATATTAGTTACGCGCCATTGTAGTTGTGTCCCTGTGTCCCACCTGTGAATATAGATAGATTTATATATGTGTTTCAAACTACGTAAAACTTGCGAATATACAAAATTCTTGGCTTTCCCATTGTCTGTGCATATACAAAGCCTTATGCACTAATAATGACGTCATATTCAAACGCTCTTTTTACAAACAAACAAACATGCATACACACAACTCGTTTTTATATAGATAGATGGATACAATACAAATTAACTGCGTAAAACTTGCGAATATACAACATTCTTCGCTGTCAAATTGTCGCTGCATATAAATAGATTGCCAGGTTTACCGACCCTCGAACATGCAACGTACAATTGTCCATGGGAAAAACAATCAGTATTAAGATCTATACCACATTTTTCTAATGATTGACCTTGAGCTTTGTTAATGGTGATTGCAAATGCTAATCGAATTAGGAATTGCAATCTTTTAAATTGAAAAGGCAGATCCGTTGGAATCATGGGAATGCAAGGAATAAGAACAGCCTCACCCTCAAAAGGCCCTGTCAAGATTATGGCCTCTATTAGGTGTTCCATTGTTTTTTTTACGGCAAGTCGCGTGCCATTGCAAAGCTTTGGTGGGTTGATATTTCTTAAAAGTATTATTGGTACGCCTATTTTTAGTTGTAGCACGTGTGGTGGAAACCCTGAAAGATCCACGGAATTAAAAAATTCAGATGGATAATTAACCGCTTCATTTGGTTCCAAAACTGTGTCGACTGACTTGTAAAGGACTGCCTGGTCTCGAATCTTGGTCAAAACAATATTGTTGATTTCGTGGACGTCTATATTTTTGGGTGCAAGAATCGCTCTTTCACTTAGCCATTTATTATTTTTATAATTGTTTAGAATATTCGGAAATACTTTTTCAATAAATTCATTTTTGGACGTCACTAAATTACAGAAATCAGCAGGTAGTTGTATACGTCCTGAAATTGAGTCTACTGGGAGCTTTCTGTTTCCAATTGCCAGCAATTGATCTGAGAATGCTTGACCAGAGTCATCGTTTTGCAATCGGACACGCATATTTGTAGTTAATTTTAATGTTTTTACGTGTGCCCATAAATTAGAATTTTTCAGGCAAGCATTCATTTCGTCTGCAGGGGTTCATCTCGGTATTATAGGTAATGTTTGCCTGAAATCTCCCGCAAGCAATATTAATGTGCTGCCAAAGGGTTTCGACTTGCCTCTCAAATCTTTCAAGCATTGATCCAGAGCCTCGAGCGATTTTTTGTGTGCCATTGTGCACTCATCCCAAATAATAAGTTTGCATTGCTGCAATACTTTACCCATCCCAGATGATTTGGAAATATTGCACGTGGGAGTTTCTGTAGAATGCAAATTCAGAGGCAATTTCAAAGCGGAATGAGCAGTTCTTCCACCAGGCAGCAATGTTGCGGCTATTCCGGACGACGCAATTGCCAACGCTATATCATTTTTTGATCGAATTGATGCCAGAATCAGTTTTATCACAAACGTTTTACCAGTACCTCCTGGCGCATCCAAAAAGAAAATTCCTCCAACGTTGTTATCGACACAATGCATTATCGTATCATAAATGTCTTTTTGTTCCGACGTTAACTTGGAAATGTTATTTTGTACATACGACAATAGATCACTCGTACTGTAACTTTGTTCACGATCCAATTCTACACATGTCGAAACAGCAGCGATACGGTTAGGTGAAGGCATTCCCAAATCCTGAAGAGGTTTGTTTGCCATACGTACGCACAAATCTTCTATAAGAACTAAAGTGTAGTTATAAATTTCTGATGTAAAATCAAAAGTCATATCTGACGTCTCTAACTGTTTTCGATGGAGTATATCTTCGGACATTTTTGACTTATATTTTTCCCATAGCTCTGTAGGAGCTGATGGAGAGCAACTTGTTAAAATGATGCCAAACAATGTTGGTCATTCTCCAATTAATTCAGAGCTTGGCATGCACTACGGTAAGTGTCATGTATAGTACCGTTTACAGTTCTCAAATACTCAAAGGATGTCGGACCGGGTACATTCACCAAAAGCAGGCGTAGAAAGAAGCATTCATGTTGATTGGGGTGGCCAGTGTAGAGTCTTCCTATCGTGGTATCTTTGAAGATGGTAGGTTGGCCGTCGACTGACTTACCCTGTTTTCGACGTTCAAATACTTTATTTTTAGTATTCCACGTGTAATACGAAGGCACTTCAGTATACAGCAGTTTTTTTGCAAAAGAATCATTTTTGCAAAGCGAAAAGAAAGCGGTTAACTTTGTATCCGGTGGATTCAGGGCTTTTTTTGCACGTTGTTTTCCGAGAAATAAACACGTTGACCATTCTGTAAATGTACCGCTAAGTGAACAACAGCTGGACTACGTTCATGTATCGGAAATGAAAAAATTTGCCAAACAGCTTCATTACTGCTTGTGTATCTTCCAGCCTGATATTGTACGATTTCGTCGATATCTTTGATTTCGGGCTGCAAGCCAAAAACTGCCATGTCACTGCCTTTGTTGACGTATTTACATATGTATTTGATTGCCTTTATGGAGTTACAGTATTCAACGTTTATATGTGCATTAAACATTTTTGATAATAACGGGGAATATGGAACTTTATTATTGCTGTTTTACCGCCATCTTCAGTAGATCTTCTTCTATATTGTGGGTAACCATCATTGCCAGTAATTGTGTTGGATACTAAAAGTCGAGGATATTGCTTTGTGCACCTTCCTTTGGCCATGCATGGTGAATTTTCGTTCAGTGCACCGCAAGGTCCATGTATCATATTTTTTACAATAATATCATGTAACCCCTTATCGACATTTTCATCAGGTATTTCAGCGGAAATCACATCATCAATTTCGTTCGAAGTAATTTTCTTATGTAGTCAGATTAGTAGATGTGCGTGTGGCAAACCTCGTTTTTGCCATTCCACTGAGTACATCCAGCATCGCACTGACCCAAACATTTCAAGTTTTACTATGTAGTTTATCAGTGATTTCAACTTTTGCCGGAAGACACGGGCCGTAATGTCATGTCTATGAACCGCCGATTGTCCTTGAAGTAAAAGCTGCTGTATCTCTTCCCAAGATTGATTACATGTAAATGTAATAAATAAATCTGGACGACCATAGAGACGAACATACGCAATAGCATCTTGAGCATATTCATGCATATGACGGGGACTGCCAGCATATGACGAAGGTAAAATTGTTAATCTTCCCATGTTTGTGGTATTACCGTCATTTACAACTGCATCTCGCAAATGAATGTATTGTTCAGAGCGGAGCTTGGTCTGATTCAGGCGGATATATAGCAAACGTTCTGATTCAATTTTAGCATACATATCAACGACGTAGTGGTGAAACAATTCACGGCATTTTAAAATATAATTTTCTTCATCCTGCCGAATTATTAGTCTATAGGAATAATAATGCATTGCACTGCATTTCTTATTCATTTCTTTGTTAGTGGCTGGATTCATCAAATTAATATTAAAGTGATAGCCGTCGGCTCCATCCCAAAAAATGATAGGATATTGTAGGGCATCGTAGCATCGATGAGTTTCAGCAATTCTTAACAACTCAGCGTTTCGCTTATGAAGAAAAATATCTCGAGGTAAAAACTGATCACCGACCATAACGATTGCCACTTCGTCGATAGTTGGAGCATTGTATCTATGTACATGTTGGCCAGGAGGCGTTTTGTCAGCAGAAATAACAATTTTATGCGTATCAGTAGGCATCAAATCGATGGCTCTTTTGAACAGACGCACTAAATTATTATTTTCGTGGAAAAGATGTTGCAATTGGGAAACGATTGTCCTTTCAACTTTGGGAGAAATTTCGCAACGTGCATTCAATTCAGAATTTCTATCACTGATGAAGTACAATTGTAAAAATTTATGATTCTCGCCTGAGAATGGTAGAAGGGACCCTTCTCTATGATAAATTTGCCCTTTTACTTTGAAAGTACACATAAATCGATCTGGATTTTCGATTTGGGCTCCAAACGACGTCATTTGGAAACAGGAGTTATATTTTCTGATTTTTGACAAAAAACACTTAGATTCTGACGTAGTTCCAGTAAGGAAAGTCTTCAATGGCTCTACTGGTGCAGCCAATAGAGGAAGTTTAACTTTTCCTGAGGCTCAACACATTCCCATTGTTTCACCATTGAATTTCAAGGCCTTGCAATAGGGACACATTTTAGACATAGTCCCGATTTGAACACATCTACTCAAGCTATAATCATCGAATGGGCTGTACCTGAATGCCAGGCGATAACTTTCAGGTTGCTCTGATTCCTCGGCACGCTTTCTTTTCTTACTTTCTCTATCAGCAGCAAGCCTGATTTCTTGCTGTTCTTGTTATTCCTCGGCACGCCTTCTTTTTTCACTTTCTCTTTTAGCAGCAAGTCTGGTTTCATGTTGCTCTGGTAGTTCCTCGGCATGCCTTCTTTTTTCACTTCCTCTTTTGGCAGCAAGTCTAGTTTCGCGTTGCTCTGGTAGTTCCTCGGCACGCTTTCTGTTCTTTTTTTCTCTATCAGCCTTAAGCCTGTTTCCTTGCTGTTCTTGTGATTCCTCGGTACGCTTTCTTTTCTTATTTTCTCTATCAGCCGCAAGCCTATTTTCACACTGTTGCTGTGGTTCCTCGTCACGCTTTCTTTTCTTACTTTCTCTATCAGCCGCAAGCCTGTTTTCTTGCTGTTCTTGTGATTCCTCGGCACGCTTTCTTCTCTTACTTTCTCTATCAGCCGCAAGCCTGTTTTCTTGCTGTTCTTGAGATTCCTCGGCACGCTTTCTTTTCTTACTTTCTCTATCAGCCGCAATTTTTTTGGCATAGACTCTTTGAGCAGCTCTTTGAGCACTTTCAACATAATTATTCCAAGTAGACATCTTCTAATTTTTACTAATTCGTGACGAGTTGAAGTCACGCGTTGAATAGCAGGAACCTAACAATAAACAAAACAAATTCTAAAATATTCAGGTAATTTTGAAATAAAAACTAAAAATTATTGCTCAGACAACATATATATATATATATATATATATATATATATATATATATATATATATATATATATACTAGCTGTTGGGGTGGCGCTTCGCGCCACCCCAACACCTAGTTGGTGGGGCGCTTCGCGCCCCCCCAAGCCCCCCCGCGCGCGTAAGTCGTTACGCGCCATATTAGTTATGCGCCATTGTAGTTGTGTCCCTGTGTCCCACCTGTGAATATAGATAGATTTATATATGTGTTTCAAACTACGCAAAAATTGCGAATAAACAACATTCTTGGCTTTCCCATTGTCTGTGCATATGCAAAGCCGTATGTACTAATAATGACGTCATATACAAACGCTCTTTTTACAAACAAACAAACATGCATCCACATAACTCGTTTTTATATAGATAAATACAATACAAATTAACTGCGTAAAACTTGCGAATAAACAACATTCTTCGCTGTCCAATTGTCGCTGCATATAAATACATTGTCAGGTTTACCGACCCTCGAACATGCAACGTACAATTGTCCATGGGAAAAACAATCAGGATTAAGATCTATACCACATTTTTCTAATGATTCACCTTGAGCTTTGTTAATGGTGATTGCAAATACTAATCGAATTGGGAATTGCAATCTTTTAAATTGAAAAAGCAGATCCGTTGGAATCATGGGAATGCGAGGAATAAGAACAGCCTCACCCTCATAAGGCCCTGTCAAGATTGTGGCCTCTATTATGTTTTCCATTGTTTTTTTTTTACGGCAAGTCGCGTGCCATTGCAAAGCTTTGGTGGGTTGATATTTCTTAAAAGTATTATTGGTACGCCTATTTTTAGTTGTAGCACGTGTGGTGGAAACCCTGAAGGATCTATGGAATTTAAAAATTCAGATGGATAATTAACCGCTTCATTTGGTTCCAAAACTGTGTCGACTGACTTGTAAAGGACTGCCTGGTCTCGAATCTTGTTCAAAACAATATTGTTGATTTCGTGGACGTCTATATTTTTGGGTGCGAGAATCGCTCTTTCACTTAGCCATTTATTATTTTTATAATTTTTTAGAATATTCGGAAATACTTTTTCAATCAATTCATTTTTGGACGTCACTAAATTACAGAAATCAGCAGGTAGTTGTATACGTCCTGAAATTGAGTCTACTGTTTGACCAGAGTCATCGTTTTGCAATCGGACACGCATATTTGTAGTTAATTTTAATATTTTTACGTGTGCCTATAAATTAGAATTTTTTAAGCAAGCATTCATTTCGTCTGCAGGAGTTAAACTACGTAAAAATTGCGAATATACAACATTCTTGGCTTTCCCATTGTCTCTGCATATACAAAGCCGTATGTACTAATAATGACATCATATGCAAACGCTCTTTTTACAAACAAACAAACATGCATACATACAACTCGTTTTTATAGAGATAGATAGATAGATAGATAGATAAAATACAAATTAGCTGCGTAAAACTTGCGAATATACAACATTCTTCGCTGTCCAATTGTCGCTGCATATAAATAGACTGTCAGGTTTACCGACCCTCGAACATGCAACGTACAATTGTCAATGGGAAAAACAATCAGTATTAAGATCTATACCACATTTTTCTAATGATTGACCTTGAGCTTTGTTAATGGTGATTGCAAATGCTAATCGAATTGGGAATTGCAATCTTTTAAATTGAAAAGGCAGATCCGTTGGAATCTTGGGAATGCGAGGAATAAGAACAGCCTCACCCTCAAAAGGCCCTGTCAAGATTGTGGCCTCTATTAGGTTTTCCATTGTTTTTTTTTTACGGCAGGTCGAGTGCCATAGCAAAGCTTTGGTGGGTTGATATTTCTTAAAAGTATTATCGGTACGCCTATTTTTAGTTGTAGCACGTGTGGTGGAAACCCTGAGAATAATATCTCGAGGTAAAAACTGATCACCGACCATAACGATGGCCACTTCGTCGATAGTTGGAGCATTGTATCTACGCACATGTTGGCCAGGAGGCGTTTTGTCAGCGGAAATAACAATTTTATGCGTATAAGTAGGCATCAAATCGATGGCTGTTTTGAACAGACGCACTAAATTATTATTTTCGTGGAAAAGATGTTGTAATTGGGAAACGATTGTCCTTTCAATGTTGGGAAAAATTTGGCAACGTGCATTCAATTCAGAATTTCTATCACTGATGAAGTACAATTGTAAAAATTTATGATTCTCGCCTGAGAATGGTAGAAGAGACCCTGCTCTATGATAAATTTGCCCTTTTACTTTGAAAGTAGACATAAATTGATCTGGATTTTCAATTTGGGCTCCAAACGACGTCATTTGGAAACATGAGTTGTATTTTCTGATTCATTTATATTCCTTATGTCCCGGTGTCCCGGTCGTCATTTATATCCCCCTGTTTTATATCCCGCTTATTTTTCAGTTTTTTCCTTTTTTTAGTTTTTTTTACTTTTTTAGTTCTTTTAGTTTTTACGTTTTTTAGTTTTTTTTTAGTTTTTTAGATGAATTTTTTTTTTAGTTTTTTACCTTTTTTTCTTTTTAGTTTTTATTGGTTTTTACCTTTTTTTAGCTTTTTATCTTTTTTATTTTTTTTTATTTTTATTTTTAATTTTATTAGTATTCCTTTTCTCTTCTATTTTTCATTTTTCCTTTTTTTTAGTTTTTTTTAGTTTTTAGTTTTTTAAGTTTTTTCCTTTTTTTAGTTTCTTTAGTTTTTTTAGTTTTTCTGCTTTTTTATTTTTTTATTAGTTTTTAGTTTTTTTTGTAGTTTTTGCCTTTTTTTAGTTTTTTCAGTTTTTTTTTTAGTTTTTAGTTTTTTACCTTTTTTAGCCTAACCAGGATTTGAACCTGGGACTTTCATTCTCCGTTCTGACACCCTCTCTCACCGAGTGACTACTCCAGCATGTTCATTTTGGTGTTTTAAATGGTATATTATTAACCAAATTAATATGTTTTACAATATACTAAGCATCGTCATAACAAAAATGACGGCAACTAATTTCATGACGTCAGCCGAAACATGACGTCACCTGATCCACAGATCCACAGACCCACAGACAGACAGACAACTTATTTTTATATATATAGATATATATATATATATATATATATATATATATATATATATATATATATATATATATATATATATATATATATATATATATATATATATATATATATATATATACATATATATAAATAGATTGTGTGTCTGTTGCCATTGTAGGCTCTTCAGTCATTTTACAATTAAACATTTTTCCGTCCACGATCTTCTTACAATTAAGAATTTGTCTAAGAACGATTTTCTTAAATACTTTCAATGACCTCATCGTCATAACGAAAATGACGACAACTAACTTCATTACGACATGACGACATGATGACATGACGTAACTCGAAAGTTGTGTGTCTGTTGCCCTTGTAGGTTCTTCAGTTATTTTACGATTAAACATTTTTCCGTCCACGATCTTCTTACAATTAAAAATTTGTCTTTGAACGATTTTCTTAAATACTTTTAATGACGTCATCGTCATAACAAACATGACGACAACTAACTTCATGACAACATGACGACATGATGAAATGACGTCACTCGACGGACAGACAGACAGATACATCCACAGACAACTTATTTATATATATATAAGTAAGATATACAAATAAGTCGTCTGTCTGTCTGTCTGTCGAGTGACGTCATTATATGACGTCTGAATTATTTCATCGTATACCAATTTAAAAACGAATGTATTCAAGCCGAAGTAGCTGAGTTGGTAAAGCGTTATGTTCCAGGTTCCAGGTCCGAGAGGTTCCAGGTTCGAACCTTGGCCTTAGCATTAATACTAAAGAATAATAAAAACTAAAAAAGGTAAAAAATACAAAAAACACTAAAAAAATACTAAAAAAACTAAAAAAGCTAAAAAACTAAAAAAAAGGTAAAAAACTAAAAACTAAAAAAGAAAAAAAAACCAAAAAAACTAAAAAAGGTAAAAACTGCAAAAAATACTAAAAAGAAAAAAATTAAAAACTAATAAAAAAAACTAACAAAACTAAAAATTGAAAAAGAAAAAAAAATAAAAATGGGAAAAAAACTGAAAAATAAAGAAGAAAAAGAAAACTAAAAACCGGGACACAGGGAATATAAATGACAACCGGGACACTCAAATAGAAATTACAGACTGGGACACTGGGGCACAAATAACGACCGGGAGATATAAATAACGACCGGGACACTCAAAGATAAATTACAGACCAGGACACAAATGACGACCGGGACACCGGGACAAAGGAAATATAAATGACGACCGGGACGCTCTAAGAGAAATTACTGACTGGGACACTGGGACACAAATGACGACCGGGATACTGGGAATATAAATGAAGACCGGGACACAGGGACACAACTATGCAAACACTCTTTTTACAAACAAACAAACATGCATACACACAACTCGTTTTTATATAGATAGATAGATAGATAGATACAATACAAATTAACTGCGTAAAACTTGCAAATATACAACATTCTTCGCCGTCAAATTGTCGCTGCATATAAATAGATTGTCAGGTTTACCGACCCTCGAACATGCAACATACAATTGTCCATGGGAAAAGCAATCAGTATTAAGATCTATACCACATTTTTCTAATGATTGACCTTGAGCTTTATTAATGGTGATTGCAAATGCTAATCGAATTGGGAATTGCAATCTTTTAAATAGAAAAGGCAGATCCGTTGGAATCATGGGAATGCGAGGAATAAGAACAGCCTCACCCTCAAAAGGCCCTGTCAAGATTGTGGCCTCTATTAGGTTTTCCTTTGTTGTTTTTACGGCAAGTCGCGTGCCATTGCAAAGCTTTGGTGGGTTGATATTTCTTAAAAGTATTATTGGTACGCCTATTTTTAGTTGTAGCACGTGTGGTGGAAACCCTTAAAGATCCACGGAATTTAAAAATTCAAAAGGATAATTAACCGCTTCATTTGGTTCTAAAACTGTGTCGACTGACTTGTAAAGGACTGCCTGGTCTCGAATCTTGGTCAAAACAATATTGTTGATTTCGTGGACGTCTATATTTTTGGGTGCAAGAATCGCTCTTTCTCTTAGCCATTTATTATTTTTATAATTGTTTAGAATATTCGGAAATACTTTTTCAATCAATTCATTTTTGGACGTCACTTTAATTACAGAAATCAGCAGGTAGTTGTATACGTCTGAAATTGAGTCTACTGGGAGCTTTCCGTTTCCAATTGCCAGCAATTGATCTGAAAATGTTTGACCAGAGTCATCGTTTTGCAATCAGACACGCATATTTGTAGTTAATTTTAATGTTTTTACGTGTGCCCATAAATTAGAATTTTTCAGTCATCATTCGTTTCGTCTGCAGGAGTTGATCTAGGTATTATAGGTAATGTTTGCCTGAAATTTCCCGCAAGCAATATTAATGTGCTGCCAAAGGGTTTTGACTTCCCTCGCAAATCTTTCAAGCATTGATCCAGAGCATCGAGCGATTTTTTTGTGCCATTGTGCACTCATCCCAAATAACAAGTTTGCATTGCTGCAATACTTTACCCATCCCAGATGATTTGGAAATATTGCACGTGGGAGTTTCTGTAGAATGCAAATTCAAAGGCAATTTCAAAGCGGAATGAGCAGTTCTTCCACCAGGCAGCAATGTTGCGGCTATTCCAGACGACGCAATTGCCAACGCTATATCATTTTTTGACCGAATTGATGTCAGAATCAATTTTATCACAAACGTTTTACCAATACCTCCTGGAGCATCCAAAAAGAAAATTTCTCCAACGTTGTTATCGACACAATGCATTATCGTATCATAAATGTCTTTTTGTTCTGACGTTAACTTGGAAATATTATTTTTTACATACGACAATAGATCACTCGTACTGTAACTTTGTTCACGATCCAATTCTACACATGTCGAAACAGCAGCGATACGGTTAGGTGAAGGCATTCCCAAATCCTGAAGAGGTTTGTTTGCCATACGTACGCACAAATCTTCTATAATAACTAAAGTGTAGTTATAAATTTCTGATGTAAAATCAAAAGTCATATCTGACGTCTCTAATCATATCTGGATTTGGGCTCCAAACGACGTCATTTGGAAACATGAGTTATATTTTCTGATTTGTGATAAAAAAACGCTTAGATTCTAACGTAGTTCCAGTAAAGAAAGTCTTCAATGGCTCTGGTGGTGCAGCCAATAGAGGAAGTTTAACTTTTCCTGAGGCGCAACACATTCCCATTGTTTCACCATTGAATTTCAAGGCCTTGCAATAGGGACAAATTTTAGACATAGTCCCGATTTGAACACATCTACTCAAGCTATAATCATCGACTGGGCTGTACCTGAATGCCAGGCGATAACTTTCAGGTTGCTCTGATTCCTCGGCAGGCCTTCTTTTCTTACTTTCTCTATCAGCAGCAAGCCTGATTTCTTGCTGTTCTTCTGATTCCTTGGCACGCCTTCTTTTTTCACTTTCTCTTTTAGCAGCAAGTCTGGTTTCGCGTTGCTCTGGTAGTTCCTTGGCACGCTTTCTGTTCTTTCTTTCTCTATCAGCCTAAAGCCTGTTTCCTTGCTGTTCTTTTGATTCCTCGGCACGCTTTCTTTTCTTACTTTCTCTATCAGCCTCAAGCCTGTTTCCTTGCTGTTCATTTGATTCCTCGGCACGCTTTCTTTTCTTACTTTCTCTATCAGCAGCAAGTTTTTTGGCATAGACTCTTGGAGCATCTTCCTCGGCTGTTGCCATTGTAAGTTCATCAGTCATTTTACAGTTAAACATTAATAGATTTCTCCGTGAACGCATGTCTTATATAACTTTAATGACGTCACCGTCATAACAAAAATGACGACAACTAACTTCATGACGTCAATCAACACACAAACATGACGTCACCCGACAGACAGACCCACACACACACAGACAACTTATAGATAGATTGTTGAGCTTTATCAAGCTTGGCACGTGGAGATTTCTCCAACTGTCAATGTTATAGAATGTTACCAAAAAGCAAAACCAGGCTTGCGGTTCAAAGAGAAAGGGCCAGATCACGTCAATTTACGCAACGAAGGTGTGCAATTTACGTCAACGAAGGTGTGTCGAGGAACTACCAGAGCAACGTGAAATCAGACTTGCTGCTGAAAGAGAAAGTGAAAAAAGAAGGCGTGTCGAGGAATCACAAGAGCAACGTGAAAACAGGCTTGCGGCTTCAAGAGATAATGCTAGATTAGGAATGTGCAGTTTACGTCAACGAAGGCGTGTCGAGAAACTACCAGAGCAACGCGAAACCAAACTTGCTGCTAAAAGAGAAAATGAAAAAAGAAGGCGTGTCGAGGAATCACAAGAGCAACGTGAAAACAGGCTTGCGGCTTCAAGAGATAATGCCAAAAGAAAGCGTGCCGAGGAATCACAAGAGCAACGTGAAAATTATCGCATGGCATTCAGATACAGCCCAGTAGATGATTATAGTAGATGTGATCAAATCGGGACTATGTCTAAAATTTGTCCCTACTGCAAGGCCTTGAAATTTAATGGTGAAACAATGGGAATGTGTTTTGCCTCAGGGAAAGTTAAACTTCCTCTACACCCCCAGAGCCATTGAAGACTTTACTTACTGGAACTACGTCAGAATCTAAGCGTTTTTTTTTTTATCAAACCTCAGAAAATATAACTTATGTTTCCAAATGACGTCGTTTGGTGCCCTAATCCAAAATCAAGATCAATTTATGCCTACTTTCAAAGTAAAAGGGCAAATTTATCATAGAGCAGGGTCCCTTCTACCATTCACAGGCGAGAATCATAAATTTTTACAATTGTACTTCATCAGTGATAGAAATTCTGAATTGAATAAACGTTGCGAAATTTCTCCCAACGTTGAAAGGACAATCGTTTCCCAATTGCAACATCTTTTCAACGAAAATAATAATTTAGTGCGTCTGTTCAAAACAGCCATTGATTTGATGCCTACTGATACGCATAAAATTGTTATTTCCGCTGACAAAACGCCTCCTGGCCAACATGTGCGTAGATACAATGCTCCAACTATCGACGAAGTGGCAATCGTTATGGTCGGTGATCAGTTTTTACCTCGAGACATTATTCTTCATAAGCAAAACGCTCAGTTGGGAAGAATTGCTGAAACTCATCGATGCTACGATGTACAATATCTTATCATTTTTTGGGATGGAGCCGACGGCTATCACTTTAGTATTAAATTTATGAATCCAGCCACTAACAAAGAATTAAATAAGAAATGCAGTGCAATGTATTATTATTCCTATAGACTAATGATTCGGCAGGATGAAGACAATTATATTTTAAAATGCCGTCAATTGTTTCACCAATACGTCGTTGATATGTATGCAAAAATTGAATCAGAACGTTTGCTATATATCTGCCTGAATCAGACCAAGCTCCGCTCTGAACAATACATTCATTTGCGAGATGCAGTTGTAAATGACGGTAATACCACAAACGTTGGAAGATTAACGATTTTACCTTCGTCATATGCTGGCAGTCCCCGTCATATGCCTGAATATGCTCAAGATGCTATTGCGTATTTTCGTCTCTATGGTCGTCCAGATTTATTTATTACATTTACATGTAATCAATCTTTGGACGAGATACAGCAGCTTTTACTTTAAGGACAATCGGTGGTTCATAGACATGACATTACGGCCCGTGTCTTCTGGCAAAAGTTGAAATCACTGATAAACTACATAGTAAATTTTGAAGTGTTTGGGTCAGTGCGATGCTGGATGTACTCAGTGGAATGGCAAAAACGAGGTTTGCCACACGCACATATACTAATCTGGCTACATAAAAAAATTACTTGTAACGAAATTGATGAAGTGATTTCCGCTGAAATACCGGATGATAATGTCGATAAGGGGTTATATGATATTGTTGTAAAAAATATGATACATGGACCTTGCGGTGCACTGAACGAAAATTCACCATGTGTGGCCAGAGGAAGGTGCACGAAGCAATATCCTCGACTTTTAGTATCCAACACAATTACTGGCAATGATGGTTACCCACAATATAGAAGAAGATCTACTGAAGATGGCGGTAAAACATCAATAATAAAGAAGCGTAACAGTACCACCATCGAAGTAGATAACCAGTGGGTTGTTCCATATTCCCCATTATTATCCAAAACATTTAATGCACACATAAACGTTGAATACTGTAACTCCGTAAAGGCAATCAAATACATATGTAAATACGTCAACAAAGGCAGTGACATGGCAGTTTTTGGCTTGCAGTCCGAAATCAAAGATATCGACGAAATCGTACAACATCAGGCTGGAAGATACATAAGCAGTAATAAAGCTGTTTGGCGAATTCTTTCATTTCCGACACATGAACGAAGTCCAGCTGTTGTTCACTTAGCGGTACATTTACAGAATGGTCAACGTGTTTATTTTTCGGAATCCAACGTGCACCAAAGAGCCCTGAGTCCACCGCATACAAAGTTAACCGGTTTCTTTTCGCTTTGCAAAAATGATTCTTTTGCAAAAAAAACTGCTATATACTGAAGTGCCTTCGTATTACACGTGGAATGCTAAAAATAAAGTATTTGAACGTCGAAAAAAGGGTAAGTCAGTTGGCGACCAACCTACCATCTTCAAAGATACCACGATAGGAAGACTCTACACCGTTCGCCCCTATCAACAGGAATGCTTCTTTCTAAGCCTGCTTTTGGTGAATGTACGTCCTTTGAGAATTTGAGAACTGTAAACGGTACTATACATGACACCTACCGTAGTGCTTGCCAAGCTCTGAATTTATTGGAGAATGACCAACACTGGGATAACTGTATCAATGACGCGTGCGAAACGTCAACTCCAAGTCAAATTCGTGCATTGTTAGGCATCATTTTAACAAGTTGCTCTCCATCAGCTCCTACAGAGTTATGGGAAAAATATAAATCAAAAATGTCCGAAGATATACTCCATCAAAAACGGTTAGAGACGTCAGATATGACTTTTGATTTTACATCAGAAATTTATAACTACACTTTAGTTATTATAGACGATTTGTGGGTATGTATGCCAAACAAACCTCTTCAGGATTTGGGAATGCCTTCACCTAATCGTACCGCTGCTTTTTCGACATGTGTAGAATTGGATCGTAAACAAAGTTACAGTACGAGTGATCTATTGTCGTATGTACAAAATAACATTTCCAAGTTAACTTCAGAACAAAAAGACATTTATGATACGATAATGCATTTTGTCGATAACAACGTTGGAGAAATTTTCTTTTTGGATGCGCCAGGAGGTACTGGTAAAACGTTTGTGATAAAACCGATTTTGGCATCAATTCGATCAAAAAATGATATAGCGTTGGCAATTGCGTCGTCCGGAATAGCCGCAACGTTTCTGCCTGGTGGAAGAACTGCTCATTCCGCTTTGAAATTGCCTCTGAGTTCGCATTCTACAGAAACTCCCACGTGCAATATTTCCGAATCATCTGGGATGGGTAAAGTATTACAGCAATGCAAACTTATTATTTGGGACGAGTGCACAATGGCACACAAAAAAACGCTCGAGGCTCTGGATCAAAATTTGAAAGATTTACGAGGGAATTCGAAACCCTTTGGCAGCACATTAATATTGCTTGCGGGAGATTTCAGGCAAACATTACCTATAATACCTAGATCAACCCCTGCAGACGAAATGAATGCTTGCCTGAAAAATTCTAATTTATGGGCACACGTAAAAACATTAAAATTAACGACAAATATGCGTGTCCGATTGCAAAACGATGACTCTGGTCAAACATTTTCAGATCTATTGCTGGCAATTGGAAACGTAAAGCTCCCAGTAGACTCAATTTCAGGACGTATACAACTACCTGCTGAATTCTGTAATTTAGTGATGTCCAAAAATGAATTGATTGAAAAAGTATTTCCAAATATTCTAAACAATTATAAAAATCATAAATGGCTAAGTAAAAGAGCGATTCTTACACCCAAAAATATAGACGTCCACGAAATCAACAATATTGTTTTGACCAAGTTTCGAGACCAGGCAGTCCTTTACAAGTCAGTCGACACAGTTTTGGAACTAAATGAGGCGGTTAATTATCCATCTGAATTTTTAAATTCCGTGGATCTTTCAGGGTTTCCACCACACGTACTACAACTAAAAATAGGCGTACCAATAATACTGTTAAGAAATATCAACCCACCAAAGCTTTGCAATGGCACGCGACTTGCCGTAAAAAAAATAATGGAAAACGTAATAGAGGCCACAATCTTGAAAGGGCCTTTTGAGTGTGAGGCTGTTCTTATTCCTCGCATTCCCATGATTCCAACGGATCTGCCTTTTCAATTTAAAAGATTGCAATTCCCAATTCGATTAGCATTTGCCATCAACATCAACAAAGCTCAAGGTCAATCATTAGAAAAATGTGGTATAGATCTTAATACTGATTGTTTTTTCCATGGACAATTGTACGTTGCATGTTCGAGGGTCGGTAAACCTGATAATCTATTTATATGCAGCGACAATTGGACAGCGGAGAATGTTGTATATTTGCAAGTTTTACGCAGTTAATTTGTATTGTATCTATCTATCTATCTATCTATCTATATAAAAACGAGTTGTGTGTATGCATGTTTGTTTGTAAAAAGAGCGTTTGCATATGAAGTCATTATTAGTACATAAGGCTTTGTATATGCACAGACAATGGGAAAGCCAAGAATGTTGTATATTTGCAAGTTTTACGTAGTTCAAAACACACATATATAAATCTCTACATATTCATAGGTGGTACACAGGGACACAACTACAATGGTGCGTAGCTAATATGGCGCGTAACAACTTATGGTGTGTAACGGGGGGCTTGGGGGGGGGTTGCTAAGCGCCCCCAGTAACTAGGTGATGGGGTGATGGTTTAGTCTATATATATAAAAATAAGTTGTCTGTCTGTCTGTTTGTCGAGTGACGTCATTATATGACCTCTGAATTATTTTATCGCATACCAATTCAAAAACGAATGTATTCAAGCCGCGGTAGCTGAGTTGATAAAGCGTTATGTTCCAGGTTCCAGGTCCGAGAGGTTCCAGGTTCGAACCTTGGTCTTAGCATTAACACAAAAGAAAAAAAAACTAAAAAAGGTAAAAACTACAAAAAAAACTAAAAAGAAAATACTAAAAAAATTAAAAAAGCTAAAAACTAAAACAAACTAAAAAGAAGGTAAAAAACTAAAACAGAAAAAAACTACAAAAAACTAAAAAAAGGTAAAAACTACAAAAAACAAAAAAGAAAAAACAAAACAAAAACTAATAAAAAAACTAAAAACTGACAAAAAAAAACTAAAAAAAGGAAACAAAAACTGAAAAATAAAGGACAAAGAGAAAACTAAAAACCGGGACACAGGAAATATAAATGACGACCGGGACACTCAAGGAGCAATTACAGTCTGGGACACTGGGACACAAATAACGACCGGGAGATATAAATGACGACCGGGACACTCAAAGATAAATTACAGACCGGGACACAAATGACGACCGGGACACTGGGACACAGGGAATATAAATGACGACTGGGACACTCAAAGAGAAATTACAGACTGGGACACTGGGACACAAATGACGACCGGGATAGTGGGAATATAAATGACAACCGGGACACAGGGACACAACTACAAGGGGGATGCCGGGGGCACAGGGGGATATATAAATGACGACGGGGACACAGAGAATGTTCGGTTAGCAATCACCATCAACAAAGCTCAAGGCCAATCATTAGAATAATCAGTTATAGATCTGAATATGGATTGTTTTTCCCATGGACAATTTTATGTTGCATGTTCAAGAGTCGGTAAACCTGACAATCTATTTATATGCACAGACAATGGGACATCGTAGAATGTTGTATATTCGCAAGTTTTACGTAGTTAGAAACATATATATATATATATATATATATATATATATATATATATATATATATATATATATATATATATATATATATATATATATATATATATATATATATATATATATATATATATATATATATATATATATATATCTATATATATAAAAATAAGTTGTCTGTGGATCTGTGGATCGTGGATCAGGTGACGTCATGTTTCGGAAACTGAAAAAACTAAAAAAAGGCAAAAACTACAAAAAAAACTAAAAACTAATAAAAAAAAATAAAAAGGCTAAAAAACTAAAAAAACTAAAAAAACTAAAAAAAGGTAAAAAACTAAAAAAACTAAAAACTAAAAAAAAACTAAAAAAAGGAAAAAACTGAAAAATAGAAGAGAAAAAGAAAACTAATAAAATTAAGAATGAAAATAAAAAAAATAAAAAAGATAAAAACTATAAAAAAAAGTAAAAAGAAAAAACGAAAAAAAACTAAAAAAGCTAAAAAAAAAAGGTAAAAACCAATAAAAAACTAAAAAGGAAAAAAACTAAAAAAAAATTTCATCTAAAAAACTAAAAAAAACTAAAAAAGGTAAGAACTAAAAAAGAAAAAAATAAATGACGACACTCAAAGAGAAAGCGACCGGGACAAAAGGAATGTTCGATTAGCAATCAACAAAGCACCGGGACACAGGGAGTATAAATGACGACCAGGACATAAGTAAAAAAAAAACTAAAAAAACTAAAAAGAAGGTAAAAACTACAAAAAAACTTAAAAGAAAAAAAAACTAAAAACTAATAAAAAAACTGAAAAATCTAAAAATCTAAATAAACTAAAAAAGAAAAAAAATAAAAAAGGAAAAAAATAAAGGAGAAAAACAAAACTAAAAAACGAATGTATATACAGACTGGGACACCGGGATACAAATGACGACCGGGACACAGGGAATATAAATGACCATACATAAGCCATAATGACCAGGACATAAGTAAAAAATATAAATGACGACCGGGACACAGGGACACAACTACAACGGGGACGCCGGGGGGCACAGGGGGATATAAATGACGACCGGGACACCGGGACAGGGAATGGTCGATTAGCAATCACCATCAACAAAGCTCAAGGGCAATCATTAGAATCATGAGGTATAGATCTGAATACGGATTGTTTTCCCATGGACCATTATATGTTGCATGTTCAAGAGTCGGTAAACCTGACAATCTATTTATATGCACAGACAATGGGACAGCAAAGAAGGTTGTATATTCGCAAGTTTTACGTAGTTAAAAACATATATATAATATATCTATCTATATTCACAGGTGGGACATAGGGACACAACTACAATGGCGCGTAACTAATATGGCGCGTAACGACTTACGCGCGCGGGGGGGCGGGGGGCCAACACCAACTAGGTGTTGGGGTGGTGCGAAGCGCCACCCCAACAGCTAGTATATATATATATATATACATATATATATATACATAAATAAGTTGTCTGTCCGTTACGCCAGATTATATCTTCTATATATATAAACGAAAACAAACTAAAATGTAAAAACTGGGAATTGCATAAATATTTCGAAATATTTTAACAATAGATTAAAGTAATTTGGAAATCCTAAAACAGATACTTAAAATTTGAGGTTTATTATAAATTGTTGAGCTTTAGCAAGCTTGGCACATGAAGAGGAATTTTTAGCATAGATCTTAAAATGACAGAAGAAACAGCCGAGGAAGCTGCTTAAATAGTTAATTCAATGAAAAATTTTAATATAAATCCTACAATGGTAGAAGAAACAGCCAAGGAATCTGCTCAAAGGGTTAATGCCAAAAGGCTTGCGGTTAAAGAACGCAAAACCGCGCAGTTAGATGAAAATCCACCTGGACAGCGAGAGTCAAAACGTATCAAAACTGAAAATGATAGCGATGATGATTGGGTTTGGGATTTTGACTTGGATAAGGTCATCAATGCCTACCAGATTTTAGTAAAAAAACTAAAGTTCGGCGATATGTATTTACTTTTGAAAAATAAAGAATAAAAAGAAAACTGAAAAAAGAAAAATGGTAAAAAACTAAAAAAACAACTTGAAAATAAGAAAAAAACAACAAAAAAATAAAAAAAAATAAAAAAAGAAAAAACCTAAAAGGAAAAAACGTAAAAAAATACAATAAATACAAAAAATAAAAAAAGGTAAAAAACTAAAAAGAAAATAAAACTAAAAAAAGCTAAAAAACTAAAAAAAAACTAAAAAAGCTGAAAAACTAAAAAAAAAGAAAAAACTAAAAAAATTTTGGGAATTGCACAAATATTTCAATATATTTTGACAATAGATTAAAGTAATTCGAAAACCTTAAAACAGATGCCCAATATTGAGGTTTATTATAAATTGTTGGAGCTTTAGCATGCTTGGCACGTAAAGATTTTTCCAAGTGTCAATTTTAGAACCGGGACACTGGGACACAAATGACGACTGGGACACAGGGAATATAAATGACGACCGGGACACTCAAAGAGAAATTACAGACCGGGAAACCGGGACACAAATGACGACCAGGACACCGGGACAGAGGGAATATAAATGACGACCGGGAAACTCAAAGAGAGATTACAGACTGGGATACCGGTAAACAAATGACGACCAGGACACAGGGACACAACTACAACGGGGACGCCGGGGGCACAGGGGGATATATAAATGACGAGAGGGACACAGGGAATGTTCGATTAGCAATCACCATCAACAAAGCTCAAGGGCAATCGTTAGAAAAATGCGGTATAGATCTGAATACGGATTGTTTTCCCATGGTCAATTATTATGTTGCATGTTCAAGAGTTTGTCTGTGGGTCTGTGTGTCGAGTGACGTCATGTTTGTATGTGGACTGACGTCATGTTTGTTGACTGACGAAATTACAGACCGGGATACCGGGACACAAATGACGACTGGGACACCGGGACATAGGGAATATAAATGACGACCGGGACACAAGGAATGTTCGATTAGCAATCACCATCAACAAAGCACCGGGACACAAATGACAACCGGAACACAGGGAATATAAATAACGACCAGGATACTCAAAGAGAAATTACAGACCGGGACACCGGCACACAAATGACGGCCGGGGCACAGGGAATATAAATGACGACCAGGAAACTCAAAGAGAAATTATAGACCGGGACACTGGAACACAAATGACGACCTTGACAAAAATGACGACTGGGACACCGGGAATAAAAATGACGACCACGACTCTCAAAGAAAAATAACAGACTGGGACACCAGGACACAAATGACGACTGGGACACAGGGAAACAACTACAACAGGGACGGCGGGGGGCACAGGGGGACATATAAATGACGACGGGGACACAGGGAATGTTCGATTAGCAATCACCATCAACAAAGCTCAAGGGCAATCATTAGAATAATGAGGTATAGATCTGAATACAAATTGTTTTTCCCATGGACAATTATATGTTGCATGTTCGAGAGTCGGTAAACCTGACAATCTATTTATATGCACAGACAATGGAACAGCCAAGAATGCTGTATATTCGCATGTTTTACATAGTTAAAAATATACATATATCTATATATATTCACAGGTGAGACACAGGGACACAACTACAATGGCGCGTAACTAATCTGGCGCGTAACAACTTACGCGCGCGGGGGGGCCTGGGGGGGGCGCGAAGTGCCCCCACCAACTAGTATATATATATCTATATATATAAAAATAAGTTGTCTGTGTGTGTGTGGGTCTGTCTGTCGGGTGACGTCATGTTTGTGTGTCGACTAACGTCATGTTTTCAACTGACGAAATTACAGACCGGGACATCGGGACACAAATGACGACCGGGACACCGGCACATAGGGAATATAAATGACGACACTCAAAGAGAAAGCGACCGGGACAAAAGGAATGTTCGATTAGCAATCACTATCAACAAAGCACCGGGACACAAATGACGACCGGGACACAGGGAGTATAAATGACGACCAGGACATAAGTAAAAAAAAACTAAAAAAACTAAAAAAAAGGTAAAAACTACAAAAAAACTAAAAAGAAAAAAAAAACTAAAAACTAATAAAAAAAACTAAAAAAGCTAAAAAACTAAAAAAACTAAAAAAGAAAAATAATAAAAAAGGAAAAAATGAAAAATAAAGGAGAAAAACAAAACTAAAAAAACGAATGTATATACAGACCGGGACACCGGGATACAAATGATGACAAGGACACAGGGAATATAAATCACGACCGGGACACAGGGACACAACTACAACGGGGACGCCGGGGGGCACAGGGGGATATAAATGACAACCGGGACACTGGGACACAAGGAATATAAATTACGCCCTGGACACTCAAAGAGAAATCACAGACTGGGACACCGGGACACAAATGAGGACCGGGACACGGGGAATATAAATGACGACCGGGACACAGGGACACAACAACAAAGGGGACGCCGGGGGGCACAGGGGGATTTATAAATGACGACGGCGACACAGGGAATTGTCGATTAGCAATCACCATCAACAAAGCTCAAGGGCAATCATTAGAATCATGAGGTATAGATCTGAATACGGATTGTTTTCCCATGGACCATTATATGTTGCATGTTCAAGACTCGGTAAACCTGACAATCTATTTATATGTACAGACAATGGGACAGCAAATAATGTTGTATATTCGTAAGTTTTACGTAGTTAAAAACATATATATATATATATATATATATATATATATATATATATATATATATATATATATATATATATATATATATATATATATATATATATATATATATATATATATATATATATATTCACAGGTGGGACATAGGGACACAACTACAATGGCGCGTAACTAATATGGTGTGTAAAGACTTACGCACGCGGGGGGGCTTGGAGGGGGGGGGGGGCGCGAAGCGCCCCCACCAACTAGGTGTTGGGGTGGCACGAAGCGCCACCCCAACAGCTACTATATATATATATATAAATATATATATATATATATATATATATATATATATATATATATATATATATATATATATATATATATATATATATATATATATGTATATATATATTTCAATATTTACGGTTGGGACACAGGGACACAGCTACAATGGCACGTAACGACTTACGCGCGCGGGGGGGGGCTTGGGGGGTGCGTGAATCGCCCCCACCAACTAGGTGTTGGGGTGGTGCGAAGTGCTACCCTAAAAGTTAAAAATAGAGACTTCAAAAATAAAGCAAATGGGAGAGAATGATGGAACAAAACAAGCAAAACAAAATAGAACTACTTAAGGCAATAAAAAAGAAGACGAACAACAATTACGCAATAAAAACCAATCCATACGTTTAAGAAGCGAAGATTTCCTTGCGACAGTAGGGATCGAACCTGAGCGCCTTCACATTAACAGCACAGTCATATCCACTAAGCTGTCACAAGGTGTTGAGTAGGATGATAAATTATAGTGTAGATTTGTTTTTTGGTAAAAACGGATCGAATGATGACATGAATCATAAAAAGGAAGAAGAGAGAAGAGCAGCTAGTAAAAAGTGCGAACAAAAGCATGAGTGGAATATAAGATGTAAATTGGAAAAGTAAGAAATAGAGAAGGAAAAAAGGGATGCCGGGTTTGCAGAACGGATAAACAACTTTGAGAAGGAGAAAAAAAATGATATATCAAGAAGCTAAGATTAAAAGGCTTCATGAGTAAGAGGTAAGACAGTCGTATCCACTAAGCTGTCAAAACTTCAAAAGTACAGCAAACAGGAGAGAATGATGGAACAAAACAAGCAAAACGAAATAGAACTACTTAAGGCAATAAAAAAGAACGACGAACAACAATTACGCAACCAAAACAACAAAAAGCAGATTTAACATTAGAAAGTGGTAAGATTAAACAACTAAAAGAAAATTTAGAAAAAAAACACAATAAAAAACAAGACGAAATAGAATTATTAATAAAGAAGATTGAACTAGAAAAAGAATATTTAGATAAAGGAACGTTGAAACAGAAAGAAGGGCTTTAGAAACCGTTTCAACTTTGAAGACCCAAGAAAAGATTCAATTCCCCACAAACTACCCGGGAAGGATCCTAATTTATTTTCCCAGGAAAACTACCCCGGGAAGGATATTCAATTTTTCGGAAAGATCCTAGGTAGTGAATAGCCAAGTTAAATGCTTTTTTTTTTACTATCAAATGTCTATTGTATTTCTCAAGGCAATATTGCTGTGATGATCGCTTGGATGAGTTTGTCATAGGTTTTAATAAGTTGATGAGGCAGGTTTCGTCTACATGAATGGATTTTTTTTTTTATGGGGGATTTTAACTTTAATCTCTTAGAACTTTCAGGTTATAATTTGGATTTTTTTAATTATATAGTTTTGAATTATCTTTACCCTTTAACTACATGAATGGCAAAATTGAGCAGCCACAGATAAAGTAAAGGTTAGGCCTAACCTCAAATTGTCGATCAGATGTCCTAAGAGGTAACAAAGGACCAAATACTCAAAAAAGTTTTATTACAGGGACTTGTTGGTCTCCAATCACTTTCCACTTATAAGAGAAACTAGAGCTCTCCGAAGCTTCTGAGACCACGAGGGGGAGGTTAGGAATGAGGATGGGGCTGTCCCCCTCCTATACGGAATAAACTCTGCTAAGTCTGTGGTTTCATGTTACTCTTTATTTTCAAACCAAAAGTGTTGACCAGAAAAATTTCCAGAAATGAAGAGGGATTATTGTATCTATCTATCTATCCATCTATATAAAAACGAGTTGTGTGTATGCATGTTTGTTTGTTTGTAAAAAGAGCGTTTGCATATGACGTCATTATTAGTACATAAGGCTTTGTATATGCACAGACAATGGGAAAGCCAAGAATTTTGTATATTGTCAAGTTTTACGTAGTTCAAAACACATAATATAAATCTTGGGGTGGCGCGAGGCGCCACCCCAACAGCGAGTTATATATATAAAAATAAGTTGTCTGTCTGTCTGTTTGTCGAGTGACGTCATTATAGGACTTATGAATTCTTTCATCGTATACCAATTCAAAAACGAATGTATTCAAGCCGAAGTAGCTGAGCTGGTTAAGCGTTATGTTCCAGGCTCTTGGTCCGAGAGGTTCCAGATTCGAACCTTGGCCTTAGCGTTAATACAAAAGAAGAAAAAAAAACTAAAAAAGGTAAGAACTAAAAAAAAACTAAAAAGAAAATACTAATAAACTAAAAAAGCTAAAAACTAAAAAAAACTAAAAAAAGGTAAAAAACAAAAAACTAAAAAAGAAAAAAAAACTAAAAAAAGCTAAAAACTACAAAAAACAAAGAAAAAAAAAACTAACCAAAAAACTAAAAAAACTAAAAACTGAAAAGGAAAAAAAACTAAAAAAAGGAAAAAAACTGAAAAATAAAGGAGAAAAGGAAAACTAGAAACCGGGACACAGGTAATATAAATAACGACCGGTACACTCAAAGAGCAATTACAGACGGGGACACTGGGACACAAATAACAACCGGGAGATATAAATGACGACCGGGACACTCAAAGATAAATTACAGACTGGGACAAAAATGCCGACCGGGACACCGGAACACAGGGAATATAAATGACGACTGGGACGCTCAAAGAGAAATTACAGACTGGGACACAAATGACGACCGGGATTCTGGGAATATAAATGACGACCGGGACACAGGGACACAACTACGAGGGGGATGCCGGGGGCACAGGGGAATATATAAATGACGACGGGGAGACAGGAAATGTTCGATTAGCAATCACCATCAACAAAGCTCAAGGGCAATCATTAGAATAATCAGGTATAGATCTGAATACGGATTGTTTTTCCCATGGACAATTTTATTTTGCATGTTCAAGAGTTGGTAAACCTGACAATCTATTTATATGCACAGACAATGGGACATCGAAGAATGTTGTATATTCGCAAGTTTTACGTAGTTAGAAACATATATATATATATATATATATATATATATATATATATATATATATATATATATATATATATATATATATATATATATATATATATATATATATATATATATATATATATATATATATATATATATTTATTTATATATATATATATATATATATATATATATATATATATATATATATATATATATATATATATATATATATATATATATACACAGCTACAATGGCTCGTAACGACTTACGCGCGTGGGGGTCTTGGGGGGGGTACGTGAAGTGCCCCCACCTACTAGGTGTTGGGGTGGCGCGAAGTGCTACCCTAACAGCTATTACATATATATATATATATATATATATATATATATATATATATATATATATATATATATATAAAATATATATATACATATATATATACTAGCTGTTGGGGTGGCGCTTCGCGCCACCCCAACACCTAGTTGGTGGGGGCGCTTCGCGCCCCCCCCAAGCCCCCCCGCGCGCGTAAGTCGTTACGCGCCATATTAGTTACGCGCCATTGTAGTTGTGTCCCTATGTCCCACCTGTGAATATAGATAGATATATATATATATATAACATGCAACATATAATGGTCCATGGGAAAACAATCCGTATTCAGATCTATACCTCATGATTCTAATGATTGCCCTTGAGCTTTGTTGATGGTGATTGCTAATCGACCATTCCCTGAGTCGCCATCGTCATTTATATATCCCCCTGTGCACCCTGGCGTCCCCTTTGTAGTTATGTCCCTGTGTCCCGGTCGTCATTTATATTCCCTGTGTCCCGGTCGTCATTTGTGTCCCGGTGTCCCAGTCTGTGATTTCTCTTTGAGTGTCCCGGGCGTCATTTATATTCCTTGTGTCCCAGTGTCCCGGTCGTCATTTATATCCGCCTATGCCCCCCGGCGTCCCCGTTGTAGTTGTGTCCCTATCCCGGTGTCCCGGTCTGTATATACATTCGTTTTTTAGTTTTGTTTTTCTCCTTTATTTTTTTCCTTTTTTATTTTTTTTCTTTTTAGTTTATTTAGATTTTTAGATTTTTTAGTTTTTTTATTAGTTTTTAGTTGTTTTTTTCTTTTTAGTTTTTTTTGTAGTTTTTACCTTCTTTTTAGTTTTTTTAGTTTTTTTTTACTTATGTCCTGGTCGTCATTTATACTCCCTGTGTCCCGGTGCTTTGTTGATTGCTAATCGAACATTCCTTTTGTCCCGGTCGCTTTCTCTTTGAGTGTCGTCATTTATTTAGATTGTCAGGTTTACCGACTCTTGAACATGCAACATATAATTGTCCATGGGAAAAATAATCCATATTCAGATCTATATCTCATGATTCTAATGATTGCCCTTGAGCTTTGTTTATGGTGATTGCTAATTTAGTTTTTTTTCGTTTTTTCTTTTTACTTTTTTTTTAGTTTTTATCTTTTTTTATTTTTTTTTATTTTTATTATTAATTTTATTAGTTTTCTTTTTCTCTTCTATTTTTCAGTTTTTTCCTTTTTTTAAGTTTTCTTTTTAGTTTTTAGTTTTTTTAGTTTTTTAGTTTTTTAGCTTTTTTATTTTTTTTATTAGTTTTTAGTTTTTTTTATAGTTTTTGCCTTTTTTTAGTTTTTTCAGTTTTTTTTTAGTTTTTAGTTTTTTACCTTTTTTAGCCTAACCAGGATTTGAACCTGGGACCTTCATTCTCCGTTCTGACACCCTCTCTCATCGAGTGACTACTCCAGCATGTTCATTTTGGTGTTTTAAATGGTATATTATTAACCAAATTAATGTGTTTTACAATATACTAAGCATCGTCAAAGCAAAAATGACGACAACTAATTTCATGACGTCAGTGGACACAGAAACATGACGTCACCTGATCCACAGCCAGACAGATAGACAACTTATTTTTATATATATAGATATATATCTATATATATAAAAATAAGTTGTCTGTCTGTCGAGTGACGTCATTATGTGACGTCTGAATTATTTCATCATATACCAATTCAAAAACTCACGTATTCAAGCCGAGGTAGCTGAGTTGGTAAAGCGTTATGTTTCAGGTTCCAGGTCCGAGAGGTTCCAGGTTCGAACCTTGGCCTTAGCATTAATACAAAAGAAGAGAAAAACTAAAAAAGCTAAAAAACTAAAAAAAAACTAAAAAAAGGTAAAAAACTAAAAACTAAAACAGAAAAAAACTAAAAAAAAACTAAAAAAAGGTAAAAACTATAAAAAAAAAAGAAAAAACAAAAACAAAAACTAATAAAAAAACTAAAAAAACTAAAAACTGAAAAAGAAAAATAACTAAAAAAAGGAAAAAAACTGAAAAATAAAGGAGAAAAAGAAAACTAAAAACCGGGACATAGGGAATATAAATGACGACCGGGACACTCAAAGAGAAATTACAGACTGGGACACTGGGACAAAAACAACGACCGGGAGATATAAATGACGACTGGGACACTCAGCGATGAATTACAGACCGGGAAATCGGGACACAAATGACGACCAGGACACTGGGACACAGGGAATATAAATGACGACTGGGACACTCAAAGAGAAATTACAGACTGGGACACTGGGACACAAATGACGACCGGGATACTGGAATATAAATGACAACCGGGACACAGGAACACAACTACAAGGGAGATGTCAGGGGCACAGGGGGATATATAAATGACGACGGGGACACAGGGAATGTTCGATTAGCAATCACCATCAACAAAGCTCAAGGGCAATCATTGGAATAATCAGGTATAGATCTGAATACGGATTGTTTTTCCCATGGACAATTTTATGTTGCATGTTCAAGAGTCGGTAAACCTGACAATCTATTTATATGCACAGACAATGGGACATCGAAGAATGTTGTATATTCGTAATTTTTACGTAGTTAAAAATATATATATATATATATCTATATATATAAAAATAAGTTGTTTGTCTGTCTATCGACTGACGTCATGTTTGTGTGTCGACTGACGTCATGTTTGTCGACTGACGTCATTATAAGGATTGAGCTGTGTGTCGTCATGAAGTTGTTTGTCGTCTGACATCATGTTTGTCGACTAACGAAACTACAGACCGGGACACCGGGACACAAATGACGTGTTATGTCTGTTATAACGTAATAGAGGCAACAATCTTGACAGGGCCTTTTGAGGGTGAGGCTTTTCTTACCTGGACACAGGGACACAACTACAACGGGGACGCCCGGGGGCATAGGGGGATATATAAATGACGACGGCAACAAAGGAAATGGTCGATTAGCAATCGCCATCAACAAAGCTCAAGGGCGTTGTCAGTCTGTCTGTCTGTGGATCAGGTGATTTCGTTAATAATATACCATTTAAAACACCAAAATGAACATGCTGGAGTCCCAGTCCCATGCTGAAGGTCCCAGGTTCAAATCCTGGTTAGGCTAAAAAAAGTAAAAAACTAAAAACTAAAAAAAAAACTGAAAAAACTAAAAAAAGGCAAAAACTAAAAAAAAACTAAAAAAAAATAAAAAAGCTAAAAAACTAAAAAAAACTAAAAAACTAAAAAAAAAACTTAAAAAAAAGGAAAAAACTGAAAAATAGAACAGAAAAAGAAAACTAATAAAATTAAGAATAAAAATTAAAAAAAAAAATAAAAAAGATAAAAACTAAAAAAAACTAAATTAGCAATCACCATCAACAAAGCTCAAGGGCAATCATAGAATCATGAGGTATAGATCTGAATATGGATTGTTTTTCCCATGGATAATTATATGTTGCATGTTCAAGAGTCGGTAAACCTGACAATCTAAATAAATGACGACACTCAAAGAGAAAGCGACCGGGACAAAAGGAATGTTCGATTAGCAATCAACAAAGCACCGGGACACAGGGAGTATAAATGACGACAAGGACATAAGTAAAAAAAAAACTAAAAAAACTAAAAAGAAGGTAAAAACTACAAAAAAACTAAAAAGAAAAAACAACTAAAAACTAATAAAAAAAACTAAAAAATCTAAAAATCTAAATAAACTAAAAAAGAAAAAAAATAAAAAAGGAAAAAATAAAGGAGGAAAAACAAAACTAAAAAACGAATGTATATACAGACCGGGACACCGGGATACAAATGACGACCGGGACACAGGGAATATAAATGACGACCGGGACACAGGGACACAACTACAACGGGGACGCCGGGGGCACAGGGGGATATAAATGACGACCGGGACACCGGGACACAAGGAATATAAATGACGCCCGGGACACTCAAAGAGAAATCACAGACTGGGACACCGGGACACAAATGACGACCGGGACACAGGGAATATAAAGACGACCGGGACACAGGGACATAACTACAAAGGGGACGCCGGGGTCCCCTTTGTCATATAATCGTCATATAAATGACGATGGCGACTCAGGGAATGGTCGATTAGCAATCCCCATCAACAAAGCTCAAGGGCAATCATTAGAATCATGAGGTATAGATCTGAATACGGATTGTTTTCCCATGGACCATTATATGTTGCATGTTCAAGAGTCGGTAAACCTGACCAATCTATTTATATGCACAGACAATGGGACAGCAAAGAATGTTGTATATTCGCAAGTTTTACGTAGTTAAAAACAAATATATATATATTTATCTATATTCACAGGTGGGACATAGGGACACAACTACAATGGCGCGTAACTAATATGGCACGTAACGACTTACGCGCGCGGGGGGGCTTGGGGGGGCGCGAAGCGCCCCCACCAACTAGGTGTTGGGGTGGCGCGAAGCGCCACCCCAACAGCTAGTATATATATATATATATATATATCCGATGAAGATGCTCAAAGAGTCTATGCCAAAAAGGAAAGCGTGCGAGGAATCAAAAGAACAGCAAGGAAACAGGCTTGAGGCTAAAGAACGCAAAACTGCGCAGTTAGATGAAGATCCACCTGGACAGCGAGAGTCAAAACATATCAAAACTGAAAATGATAGCGATGATGATTGGGTTTGGGATCTTGACTTGGATAAGGTCATCAATGCCTACCAGTTTTTAGTTAAAAAAAAACAAAGGTTCGGCGATATGTATTTCATAGTGAAGCTGAAAAATAAAGAAAAAAAAGAAAACTGAAAAAAGAAAAAATGTAAAAAACTAAAAAATACTAAAAAGAAAAAACACTCAAAGAGAAATTACAGACCGGGACACAATGACGGACCCGGGACAGAGGGAATATAAATAACGACCGGGACACTCAAGGAGAAATTACAGACTGGGATACCGGGACACAAATGACGACCGGGACACAGGCAATATAAATGACGACCAGGACACAGGTATTTAAGAATATCGTTCAAAGACAAATTTTTAATTGTAAGAAGACCGTTGAAAGAGAAGTTTCTAATTGTAAAATGACTGAAGAACCTACAATGGCAACACCCGAGGAAGCTGCTCAAAACGAATGTATTCACGCCGAAGTAGCTGAGTTGGTAAAGCGTTATGTTTCAGGTTCTAGGTCCGAGAGGCTCCAGGTTTGAACCTTGGCTTTAGCATTAATACAAAAGAAGAAAAAAACTAAAAAAGGTAAAAACTACAAAAAAAACTAAAAAGAAAATATATATATATATTTATATATATCATCTTTTCCACGAAAATAATAATTTAGTGCTTCTGCTTAAAAACAGCAATCGAATTGATGCCTCCTGATACGCAACTATCAACAAAGTGGCAATCGTTGTGGTCGGTGATCAGTTCTTATCTCGAGATAATATTCTTTATAGGCGAAACAATCAGTTGACAAGAATTGCTTAAACTCATCGATGCTACGATGCCTACAATATCCTGACGAATATAAATGACGCCCGGGACACTCAAATAGAAATCACAGACTGGGACACCGGGACACAAATGACGACGGGGACACAGGGAATATAAATGACGACCCGGACACAGGGACACAACTACAACGGGGACGCCGGGGGGCACAGGGGGATATATAAATGACGACGGCAACAAAGGAAATGGTCGATTAGCAATCACCATCAACAAAGCTCAAGGGCAATCAATAGAATCATGAGGTATACATCTGATACGGATTGTTTTCCATGGACCATTATGCGTTGCATGTTCAAGAGTCGGTAAACCTGACAATCTATTTATATGCACAGACGATGGGACAGCAAAGAATGTTGTATATTCGCAAGTTTTACGTAGTTAAAAATATATATATATATATATATATATATATATATATATATATATATATATATATATATATATATATATATATATATCAATAGATATATCAATATATATATATATATATCAATATATATATATATATATAATCAATAGAATCATGAGGTATAGATCTGAATACGGATTGTTTTCCCATGGACCATTATGCGTTGCATGTTCAAGAGTCGGTAAACCTGGGTTTACCCAGGAATATTCTATATTCACAGGTGGGACATAGGACACAACTACAATGGCGCGTAACTAATATGGCGCGTAACGACCGTCGTCATTTATATATCCCCCTGTGCCCCCCGGCGTCCCCGTTGTAGTTTTGTCCCTGTGTCCGGGTCGTCATTTATATTCCCTGTGTCCCCGTCGTCATTTGTGTCCCAGTGTCCCAGTCTGTGATTTCTATTTGAGTGTCCCGGGCGTCATTTATATTCGTCAGGATATTGTAGGGCATCGTAGCATCGATGAGTTTAAGCAATTCTTGTCAACTGATTGTTTCGCCTATTCTATATTCACAGGTGGGACATAGGGACACAACTACAATGGCGCGTAACTAATATGGTGCGTAACGACTTACGCGCGCGGGGGGGCTTGGGGGGGGCGCGAAGCGCCCCCACCAACTAGGTGTTGGGGTGGTGCGAAGTATATATATATATATATACTATATAATATACTATATATACTAGTATATATATATACTAGCTGTTGGGGTGGCGCTTCGCGCCACCCCAACACCTAGTTGGTGGGGCGCTTCGCGCCCCCCCCAAGCCCCCCGCGCGCATAAGTCGTTACGCGCATTATTAGTTACGTGCCATTGTAGTTGTGTCCCTGTGTCCCACCTGTGAATATAAATAGATTTATATAAGTGTTTCAAACTCCGTAAAACTTGCGAATATACGACATTCTTGGCTTTCCCATTGTCTGTGCATATACAAAGCCTTATGTACTAATGATGACGTCATATGTAAACGCTCTTTTTACAAACAAACAAACATGCATACACACAACTCGTTTTTATATAGATAGATAGATAGATAGATACAATACAAATTAACTGCGTAAAACTTGCGAATATACAACATTCTTCGCTGTCAAATTGTCGCTACATATAAATAGATTGTCAGGTTTACCGACCCTCAAACATGCAACGTACAATTGTCCATGGGAAAAACAATCAGTATTAAGATCTATACCACATTTTTCTAATGATTGACCTTGAGCTTTGTTAATGGTGATTGCAAATACTAATCGAATTGGGAATTGCAATCTTTTAAATTGAAAAGG
>NC_088871.1:31186791-31219014 GCF_032884065.1 Artemia franciscana
ACAGATTGTTTTCCCATGGACCATTATATGTTGCATGTTCAAGAGTCGGTAAACCTGACAATCTATTTATATGCAAAGACAATGGGACAGCAAAGAATGTTGTATATTCGCAAGTTTTACGTAGTTAAAACCATATATATATATATATATATATATATATATATATATATATATATATATATATATATATATATATATATATATATATATATATATATATATCTATATTCACAGGTGGGACATAGGGACACAACTACAATGGCGCGTAACTATTATGGCGCGTAACGACTTACGCGTGCGGGGGGGCTTGGGGGGGCGCGAAGCGCCCCCACCAACTAGGTGTTGGGGTGGCGCGAAGCGCCACCCCAACAGCTAGTCTTCTATAATAACTAATGTGTAGTTATAAATTTCTGATGTAAAATCAAAAGTCGTATCTGACGTCTCTAACTGTTTTCGATGGAGTATATCTTCGGACATTTTTGACTTATATTTTTCCCATAAATCTGTAGGAGCTGATGGAGAGCAAGTTGTTAAAATGATGCCAAACAATGCACGAATTTGACTTGGGGTTGACGTTTCGCATGCGTCATTGATGCAGTTATCCCAGTGTTGGTCATTCTCCAATAAATTCAGAGCTTGGCATGCACTACGGTAAGTGTCATGTATAGTACCGTTTGCAGTTCTCAAATACTCAAAGGATGTCGGACAGGGTACATTCACCAAAAGCAGGTGTAGAAAGAAGCATTCATGTTGATTGGGGGTGAACGGTGTAGAGTCTTCCTATCGTGGTATCCTTGAAGATGGTAGGCTGGCCATCGACTGACGTACCCTGTTTTCGACGTTCAAATACTTTATTTTTAGTATTCCACGTGTAATACGAAGGCACTTCAGTATACAGCAGTTTTTTTGCAAAAGAATCATTTTTGCAAAGCGAAAAAAAAAGCTGTTAATGTTGTATCCGGTGGATTCAGGGCTCTTTGTTGCACGTTGGGTTCCGTGAAATAAACACGTTGACCATTCTGTAAATGTACCGCTAAGTGAACAACAGCTGGACTACGTTCATGTATCGGAAATGAAAGAATTCGCCAAACAGCTTCATTACTGCTTATGTATCTTCAAGCCTGATATTGTACGATTTCGTCGAAATCTTTGATTTCGGGCTGCAAGCCAAAAACTGCCATGTCACTGCCTTTGTTGACGTATTTACATATGTATTTGATTGCCTTTACGGAGTTACAGTATTCAACGCTAATGTGTGCATTAAATGTTTTTGATAATAATGGGGAATATGGAACAACCCACTGGTTATCTACTTCGATGGTGGTACCGTTATGCTTCTTTATTATTGCTGTTTTACCGCCATCTTCAGTAGATCTTCTTCTATATTGTGGGTAACCATCATTGCCAGTAATTGTCTTTGATACTAAAAGTCGAGGATATTGCTTTGTGCACCTTCCTTTGGCCATGCATGGTGAATTTTCGTTCAGTGCACCGCAAGGTCCATGTATCATATTTTTTACAATAATATCATGTAACCCCTTATCGACATTTTTATCAGGTATTTCAGCGGAAATCACATCATCAATTTCGTTCGAAGTAATTTTTTTATGTAGCCAGATTAGTATATGTGCGTGTGGCAAACCTCGTTTTTGCCATTCCACTGAGTACATCCAGCATCGCACTGACCCAAACACTTCAAGTTTTACTATGTAGTTTATCAGTGATTTCAACTTTTGCCAGAAGACACGGGCCGTAATGTCATGCCTATGAACCGCCGATTGGCCTTGAAGTAAAAGCTGCAGTATCTCGTCCCAAGATTGATTACATGTAAATGTAATAAATAAATCTGGACGACCATAGAGACGAAAATACGCAATAGCATCTTGAGCATATTCATGCATAGGACGGGGACTGCCAGCATATGACGTAGGTAAAATTGTTAATCTTCCAACGTTTGTGGTATTACCGTCATTTATAACTGCATCTCGCTAATGAATGTATTGTTCAGAGCGGAGCTTGGTCTGATTCAGGCGGATATATAGCAAACGTTCTGATTCAATTTTAGCATACATATCAACGACAAATTGGTGAAACAATTCACGGCATTTTAAAATATAATTTTCTTCATCCTGCCGAATCATTAGTCTATAGAAATAATAATGCATTGCACTGCATGTCTTATTCATTTCTTTGTTAGTGGCTGGATTCATCAATTTAATATTAAAGTGACAGCCGTCGGCTCCATCCCAAAAAATGATAGGATATTGTAGGGCATCGTAGCATCGATGAGTTTCAGCAATTCTTAACAACTGAGCGTTTCGCTTATGAAGAATAATATTTCGAGGTAAAAACTGATCACCGACCATAACGATTGCCACTTCGTCGATAGTTGGAGCATTGTATCTACGCACATGTTGGCCAGGAGGCGTTTTGTCAGCGGAAATAACAATTTTATGCGTATCAGTAGGCATCAAATCGATGGCTGTTTTGAACAGACGCACTAAATTATTATTTTCGTGGAAAAGATGTTGCAATTGGGAAACGATTGTCCTTCCAACCTTGGGAGAAATTTCGCAACGTGCATTCAATTCAGAATTTCTATCACTGATGAAGTACAATTGTAAAAATTTATGATTCTCGCCTGAGAATGGTAGAAGGGACCCTGCTCTATGATAAATTTGCCCTTTTACTTTGAAAGTAGACATAAATTGATCTGGATTTTCGATTTGGGCTCCAAACGACGTCATTTGGAAACATGAGTTGTATTTTCTGATTTTTGACAAAAAACGCTTAGATTCTGACGTAGTTCCAGTAAGGAAAGTCTTCAATGGCTCTGGTGGTGCAGCCAATAGAGGAAGTTTAACTTTTCCTGAGGCGCAACACATTCCCATTGTTTCACCATTGAATTTCAAGGCCTTGCAATAGGGACAAATTTTAGACATTGTCCCGATTTGAACACATCTACTCAAGCTATAATCATCGACTGGGTTGTACCTGAATGCCAGGCGATAACTTTCAGGTTGCTCTGATTCCTCGGCACGCTTTCTTTTCTTACTTTCTCTATCAGCAGCAAGCCTGCTTCCGCGTTGCTCTGGTAGTTCCTCGGCACGCTTTCTGTTCTTTCTTTCTCTATCAGCCTCAAGCCTGTTTCCTTGCTGTTCTTTTGATTCCTCGGCACGCTTTCTGTTCTTTCTTTCTCTATCAGCCTCAAGCCTGTTTCCTTGCTGTTCTTTTGATTCCTCGGCACGCTTTCTGTTCTTTCTTTCTCTATCAGCCTCAAGCCTGTTTCCCTGCTGTTCTTTTGATTCCTCGGCACGCCTTCTTTTTTTACTTTCTCTTTTAGCAGCAAGTCTGCTTTCGCGTTGCTCTGGTAGTTCCTCGGCACGCTTTCTTTTCTGACTTTCTCTATCAGCAGCAAGTTTTTTGGCATAGACTCTTTGAGCATCTAACGTCATTGTAAACTTAAACATTAATAGATTTCTACGTGAACATATGTCTTATATATCTTGAATGACGTCACCGTCAAAGCAAAAATGACGACAACTAATTTCATGACGTCAGCCGACACAGAAACATGACGTCACCTGACAACTAACTTCACGACGTCAGTTGACACAGAAACATGACGTCACCTGTTCCACAGACAGACAGACAGACAACTTATTTTTATATATATAGACTAGCTGTTGGGGTGGCGCTTCGCGCCACCCCGACACCTAGTTGGTGGGGGCGCTTCGCGCCCCCCCCAAGCCCCCCCGCGCGCGTAAGTCGTTACGCGCCATATTAGTTACGCGCCATATTAGTTACGCACCATTGTAGTTGTGTCCCTATGTCCCACCTGTGAATATAGATAGATATATATATATATATGTTTTTAACTACGTAAAACTTGCGAATATACAACATTCTTTGCTGTCCCATTGTCTGTGCATATAAATAGATTGTCAGGTTTACCGACTCTTGAACATGCAACATATAATGGTCCATGGGAAAACAATCCGTATTCAGATCTATACCTCATGATTCTAATGATTGCCCTTGAGCTTTGTTGATGGTGATTGCTAATCGACGATTCCCTGTGTCGCCGTCGTCATTTATATATCCCCGTGTGCCCCCCGGTGTCCCGGTCGTCATTTATATTCCATGTGTTCCGGTCGTCATTTATGTCCCGGTGTCCCAGTCTGTGAATTCTCTTTGAGGGTCCCGGGCGTCATTGATATTCCTTGTGTCCCGGTGTCCCGGTCGTCATTCGTGTCCCGGTGTCCCAGTCTGTATATACATTCGTTTTTGAATTGGTCTTTTTTTTAGGTTTAGTTTTCTGCCTTTTTTTTAGTTTTTTTCAGTTATACCTCATGATTCTAATGATTGCCCTTGAGCTTTGTTGATGGTGATTGCTAATCGAACATTCTATGTGTCCCCATCGTCATTTATATATCCCCCTGTGCCCCCCGTCGTCCCCGTTGTAGTTGTGTCCCTGTGTCCCGGTCGTCATTTATATTCCCTGTGTCCCGGTCGTCATTTGTATTCCGGTGTCCCAGTCTGTATATACATTCGTTTTTGAAATGGTAAATGATGAAATAAATTTTTGTATTTTTCCCCTTTTTTTCTTTTTAGTTTTTTTTGGTTTTTACATTTTTTAATTTTTTTAGTTTTTTTTTTCTTTTTTCTTTTTAGTTTTTTTTTATTTTTATTTTTTTAGTTTTGTTTTTCTCCTTTATTTTTCTTTTTGTTTCCTTTTTTTAGTTTTTTTTATTTTTTAGTTTTTTTAGTTTTTTAGCTTTTTTAGTTTTTTTATTAGTTTTTAGTTTGTTTTTTTCTTTTTAGTTTTTTTGTAGTTTTACCTTTTTTTTTAGTTTTTTTCTACTTATGTCCTGGTCGTCATTTATACTCCCTGTGTCCCGGTCGTCATTTGTGATGGTTTGTTGACGGTGTTTTGTTGATGGTGATTGCTAATTGAACATTCCTTGTGTCCCGGTCGCTTTCTCTTTGAGTGTCCCGGTCGTCATTTATATTCCCTATGTGCCGGTGTCCTGGTCGTCATTTGTGTCCCAATGTAATTTCGTAATTTCGTCAGTCGAAAACATGACGTCAGCCAACACAGAAACATGACGTCACCTGATCCACAGACAGACAGACAGACAACTTATTTTTATATATATAGATATATATATATAAATAAGTTGTGTGTGTGTGTGTGTGTGTGTGTGTGTGTCTGTCGAGTGACGTCATGTTTTGTGTCGACTGACGTCATGTTTTTGACTGACAAATTACAGACCGGAACATCGGGACACAAATGACGACGGGGACACCGGCACATCTATCTATCTATCTTCTATATATATAAAAATAAGTTGTCTGTCTGTCTGGCTGTGGATCAGGTGACGTCATGTTTCTGTGTCGGCTGACGTCATGAAAATAGTTATCGTCATTTTTGCTTTGACGATGCTTAGTATATTGTAAAACACATTTATTTGGTTAATAATATACCATTTAAAACACCAAAATGAACATGCTGGAGTAGTCACTCGATGAGAGAGGGTGTCAGAACGGAGAATGAAGGTCCCAGGTTCAAATCCTGGTTAGGCTAAAAAAGGTAAAACACTAAAAACTAAAAAAAAACTGAAAAAACTAAAAAAAGGCAAAAACTACAAAAAAAACTAAAAACTAATAAAAAAAAGCTAAAAAACTAAAAAACTAAAAAACTAAAAAAACTAAAAACTAAAAAAAAAGTTGAAAAAAAGGAAAAAACTGAAAAATAGAAGAGAAAAAGAAAACTAATAAAATTAAGAATAAAAATAAAAAAAATAAAAAAGATAAAAACTATAAAAAAAAGTAAAAAGAAAAAACGAAAAAAAATGAAAAAGCTATAAAAAGGTAAAAACCAATAAAAAACTAAAAAGAAAAAAAGGAAAAAAACTAAAAAAAATTTTCATCTAAAAAACTAAAAAAAACTAAAAAAGGTAAAAACTAAAAGAACTAAAAAAGAAAAGGACACAAATGACGACCGGGATACTGGGAATATAAATGACGACCGGGACACAGGGAATGTTCAATTAGCAATCACCATCAACAAAGCTCAAGGGCAATCATTAGAATCATGATGTATAGATCTGAATATGGATTGTTTTTCCATGGACAATTATATGTTGCATGTTCAAGAGTCGGTAAACCTGACAATCTAAATAAATGACGACACTCAAAGAGAGCCCCCCCCCCTGTGCCCCCCTGTGCCGGGGGGCACAGGGGGATATAAATGACGACCGGGACACCGGGACACAAGGAATATAAATGACGCCCGGGACACTCAAAGAGAAATCACAGACTGGGACACCGGGACACAAATGACGACCAGGACACAGGGAATATAAATGACGACCGGGACACAGGGACATAACTGCAAAGGGGACGCCGGGGTGCACAGGGGGATATATAAATGACGATGGCGACTCAGGGAATGGTCGATTAGCAATCACCATCAACAAAGCTCAAGGGCAATCATTAGAATCATGAGGTATAGATCTGAATACGGATTGTTTTCCCATGGACCATTATATGTTGCATGTTCAAGAGTCGGTAAACCTGACAATCTATTTATATGCACAGACAATGGGACAGCAAAGAATGTTGTATATTCGCAAGTTTTACGTAGTTAAAAACATATATATATATATATATATATCTTCTATATATATAAAAATAAGTTGTCTGTGTGTGGATCTGTGGATGTGTGGATCAGGTGACGTCATGGAAAAAACTAAAAAAAGGCTAAAACTACAAAAAAACTAAAAACTAATAAAAAAAATAAAAAGGCTAAAAAACTAAAAAAACTAAAAAAAACTAAAAAAAGGTAAAAAACTAAAAAAAAACTAAAAACTAAAAAAAAAACTAAAAAAAGGAAAAAACTGAAAAATAGAAGAGAAAAAGAAAACTAATAAAATTTTAGGCTAAAAAAGGTAAAAAACTAAAAACTAAAAAAAAAACTGAAAAAACTAAAAAAAGGCAAAAACTACAAAAAAACTAAAAACTAATAAAAAAAATAAAAAGGCTAAAAAACTAAAAAAACTAAAAAAAACTAAAAAAAGGTAAAAAACTAAAAAAAAACTAAAAACTAAAAAAAAAACTAAAAGAAAGGAAAAAACTGAAAAATAGAAGAGAAAAAGAAAACTAATAAAATTAAGAATAAAAATAAAAAAAAAATAAAAAAGATAAAAACTAAAAAAAAAGTAAAAAGAAAAAACGAAAAAAAACTAAAAAAGCTAAAAAAGGTAAAAACCAATAAAAAACTAAAAAGAAAAAAAAGAAAAAAACTAAAAAAAAATTTCATCTAAAAAACTAAAAAAAAATAAAAAAGGTAAGAACTAAAAAAGAAAAAAATAAATGACGACACTCAAAGAGAAAGCGACCGGGACAAAAGGAATGTTCGATTAGCAATCAACAAAGCACCGGGACACGGAGTATAAATGACGACCAGGACATAAGTAAAAAAAAAAACTAAAAAAACTAAAAAGAAGGTAAAAACTACAAAAAAACTAAAAAGAAAAAAAACCCTAAAAACTAATAAAAAACTAAAAAATCTAAAAATCTAAATAAACTAAAAAAGAAAAAAAATAAAAAAGGAAAAAAATAAAGGAGAAAAACAAAACTAAAAAACGAATGTATATACAGACCGGGACACCGGGATACAAATGACGACCGGGACACAGGGAATATAAATGACCATACATAAGCCATAATGATCAGGACATAAGTAAAAAATATAAATGACGACACGGACACAGGGACACAACTACAACGGGGACGCCGGGGGGCACAGGGGGATATAAATGACGACCGGGACACCGGGACAGGGAATGGTCTATTAGCAATCACCATCAACAAAGCTCAAGGGCAATCATTAGAATCATGAGGTATAGATCTGAATACGGATTGTTTTCCCATGGACCATTATATGTTGCATGTTCAAGAGTCGGTAAACCTGACAATCTATTTATATGCACAGACAATGGGACAGCAAAGAATGTTGTATATTCGCAAGTTTTACGTAGTTAAAAACATATATATAATATATCTATCTATATCCACAGGTGGGACATAGGGACACAACTACAATGGCGCGTAACTAATATGGCGCGTAACGACTTACGCGCGCGGGGGGGCTTGGGGGGGCGCGAAGCGCCCCCACCAACCAGGTATGACGACACTCAAAGAGAAAGCGACCGGGACAAAAGGAATGTTCGATTAGCAATCAACAAAGCACCGGGACACAGGGAGTATAAATGACGACCAGGACATAAGTAAAAAAAAAAAACTAAAAAAACTAAAAAGAAGGTAAAAACTACAAAAAAACTAAAAAGAAAAAAAAAACTAAAAACTAATAAAAAAACTAAAAAATCTAAAAATCTAAATAAACTAAAAAAGAAAAAAAATAAAAAAGGAAAAAAATAAAGGAGAAAAACAAAACTAAAAAACGAATGTATATACAGACCTGGACACCGGGATACAAATGACGACCGGGACACAGGGAATATAAATGACCATACATAAGCCATAATGACCAGGACATAAGTAAAAAATATAAATGACGACCGGGACACAGGGACACAACTACAACGGGGACGCCGGGGGGCACAGGGGGATATAAATGACGACCGGGACACCGGGACAGGGAATGTTCGATTAGCAATCACCATCAACAAAGCTCAAGGGTAATCATTAGAATCATTAGGTATAGATCTGAATACGGATTGTTTTCCCATGGACCATTATATGTTGCATGTTCAAGAGTCGGTAAACCTGACAATCTATTTATATGCACAGACAATGGGACAGCAAAGAATGTTGTATATTCGCAAGTTTTACGTAGTTAAAAACATATATATAATATATCTATCTATATTCACAGGTGGGACATAGGGACACAACTACAATGGCGCGTAACTAATATGGCGCGTAACGACTTACGCGCGTGGGGGGGCTTGGGGGGGGGTGTCGCGAAGCGCCCCCACCAACTAGGTGTTGGGGTGGCGCGAAGCGCCACCCCAACAGCTATTATATATATATATATATATATATATATATATATATATATATATATATATATATATATATATATATTCACAGGTGGGACATAGGGACACAACTACAATGGCGCGTAACTAATATGGCGCGTAACGACTTACGCGCGCGGGGGGGCTTGGGGGGGGGCGATATACTAGCTGTTGGGGTGGCGCCAAGCGCCACCCCAACAGCTAGTATATATATAAAAATAAGTTGTCTGTGTGTGTGTGGGTCTGTCTGTCGGGTGACGTCATGTTTGTGTGTCGACTGACGTCATGTTTTCAACTGACGAAATTACAGACCGGGACATCGGGACACAAATGACGACCGGGACACCGGCACATAGGGAATATAAATGACGACACTCAAAGAGAAAGCGACCGGGACAAAAGGAATGTTCGATTAGCAATCACCATCAACAAATCACCGGGACACAAATGACGACCGGGACACAGGGAGTGGACATAAGTAAAAAAAAAACTGAAAAAACTAAAAAAGGTAAAAACTAAAAAAAAATAAAAAGAAAAAAAAACTAAAAACTAATAAAAAAACTAAAAAAGCTAAAAAACTAAAAAAACTAAAAAAGAAAAAAATTAAAAAGTAAAAAAATGAAAAATAAAGGAGAAAAACAAAACTAAAAAACGAATTTATATACAGACCGGGACACTGGGATACAAATGACGACCGGGACACAGGGAATATAAATGACGACCGGGACACGGGGACACAACTACAACGGGGACGCCGGGGGGCACAGGGGGATATATAAATGACGATGGCGACACAGGGAATGGTCGATTAGCAATCACCATCAACAAAGCTCAACGGCCATCATTAGAATCATGAGGTATAGATCTGAATACAGATTGTTTTCCCATGGACCATTATATGCTGCATGTTCAAGAGTCGGTAAACCTAACAATCTATTTATATGCACAGACAATGGGACAGCAAAGAATGTTGTATATTCGTAAGTTTTACGTAGTTAAAAACATATACATATATATATCTATCTATATTCACAGGTGGGACACAGGGACACAACTACAATGGCGCGTAACTAATATGGCGCGTAGCGACTTACATGCGTGGGGGCATTGGGGGGGGGGGGGTGCGAAGCGCCGCCCCAACAGCTAGTATATATATAAAAATAAGTGTTCTGTGTGTGTGTGTCTGTCGAGTGACGTCATGTCTGTGTGTCGACTGACGTCATGTTTTGGACTGACAAAACTACAGACCGGGACATCGGGATATACATGACGACCGGGACACTGGCACATAGGGAATATAAATGACGACCGGGACACTCAAAGAGAAAGCGACCGGGACACAAGGAATGTTCGATTAGCAATCACCATCAACAAAGCACCAGGATACAAATGACGACTGGGACACAGGGAGTATAAATGAAAACCAGGACATAAGTAAAAAAAAACTAAAAAAAAATGTAAAAACTATATAAAAACTAAAAAAAAAAACTAAAAACTAATAAATAACTAAAAAAAACAAAAAAACTAAAAAAGACATAAGATATTGAGGCGAAACTCATGGATGGGTGAAATCCATCATACCCAAATCATATTAAAATCCCCAAAGTCGTTGCATTCTATTTCGCCCATGGGCAAACAGAGTCGAGTAATACTATACAATGGGTAAAGGTATTGGAGACGTTGGGAGGAGACGGTTGTTTAGGTGCAGATATGGTCGCACTTAAAAAGCAGCAAATAAGTCAATTTCACGGCTGCAAAATACATAATATTCAATGACTCTATTGCTAGAAGATGATTCGGTAATTAAAAATAAATATTTGTGTTGGATCTGTAAGAAAAACAATTTTTGAGCGCAGCGGGGATCTGGCAGTCCGTGACCATGATTATTTAAGTAATCCTATTTGATCGGGAGGGAGTAACTTTTTGGGGATGCCACATCAATCGTGTGATGTAAATGTTAGGCAGCAATACTTTCTACCGGTTTAAACGCACAATTTCAACTATGATTTGATATTCATTTTACCAACATTTGCACGTTTGGGGAAAGGTGAAGCTGTAGATGGTGCATGGGTAGATGGTTTTGTTTCTATAACATCTTACCTAAATCATCTAAGAGGTTTCCTTTCATAGAATTCAAATGAAAACTGATTGATAATAGTAATACGTACTTGAATAACATCCATTTTTTTAATTTATATATTTTCTTCACAAATTCCTTAATTCAATTAATTCAAGTACATAAAAGCAATGATTTTAATAGTTTTCTCCTCCTCGAACAGCACTTTGCTGATGAAGAAATCTATGATTTATTAACGTGTATGCGCATATACTCGTATGAGTACCACAACTCGATATCGAGGCTACGTGAGGAAAAATTACCCCAAAATGAAGTGTTTTATGATTGAACTCACGATCTTCAATGCTTCACTGCCGATTATGAATTTGCTAAGAAAGTTTGGGCTATGAGAGGGTTTAAAATTGTGGAGATTTCCGTAAAGTGTACCTGATAAGTGATATATTGATGTTGTTAGATATTGTCTGTAAAAACAAAGATAAAATCTACGAGGAAATTTTCTAGAAAAATAAATATTAATTTTCAACTCTTCATTTGATGATGGATATAACTCGAATCAATAAGTCGGATCAGTGCCGTGGATCAGCACTTATTTGTAGAGAGATCTAAGCAGGGTGGGTTTGATCAACATGAATTTTAAATATGTGAACTTTCATCTCTTGTATGTAAATTAAGTGGATTTCCGCTCTACAATTTATCCTTTGATAAATTCTACAGTACCTTATTTGAACTGACATTAAAATTCCTAGATGGAGGTTCATAATTATTTAAATATAGTATATCCGAAAAAGTGTTTGAAAAACTCATGATATCATTGACTAGGATACTTCTGGTACTCAAGATATGAATATTATTCAAACACAGACAGTAGGCAGAGTCTACCTTTACCGAACCATTAGAGGAGAGTATTGTATTAATCTTGCTAAATCAATTTGTAACCTATTTGAAAATTACCCCTGATGGCAGTGTTCTATTAGATTTGGCACCATGAATACAAATCAAATAATCAATGTATTCAATTTGGATCCTCTTATGTCGAAATATATTTTCTATTGTATGCCCACAGATTTTCTCGAGCATATTCAGACCAATACCCTTATCATTGTTAATAATAGCCTATCAACTGGAAAGATGGGAGATTGGCTGTGTATCGTTCGAACAGCAAAGAATATTTAATTTTTCTTATCCTCTTTGCCAATCGCGTTTTTTCTACACGCCTCACATTAGAAATTTTCTTGAGTAACGTGGAATATCTATTAATCTAAATCGGAAGTGGGTACAAGATTTACAAACCAAAAACTGTGGTTTTCATGTACTATTTTATTTTTCGATGTCGCGGCTATGCTTATATTGCGTTTCTTAGCATCTATGTTGACAATCCTCGATTGAACGATTTCTAGTTTAAAATTCTCTTTCCTACCTGTATAATAAAAATTTTAGTACCCTAAGAGTCAAATGCTTTTAAAGTCTTTGCAATTTTTATTTTTTGAATCTTGAATCTTAACTTGAATCCACAAAACTATGTGTACTTTCAATTTCTTCTTCCACGTATAGGTAACCATTGGAAACGATTAGCGGTGACAGCTCATCAGGATTCAACTTGTATTCATCTTGGCATGCAAAGTCAGGATATCATTTTCTACAATGTAATGGAACTTGAATTTTTTTTATATCTCTCCGTAAAGTCAATAATACTATTCTGATTCATATTATAAAATGTATGCGTTTTAATTTGCTTATTTGAAGCAATTTGACACAAAAAATTCTACTACGTTTGCACTACGTATCCTCTATGAAATTTAAATGGATTGTAAATTGGGTGACCAGCTGCGCAATTTATACAAAGATAATAGAAATGTTTAAACTATTTTTCGATGTTGACTGTCTTACTTCCAAAAAGAAACTGACCGGTGAAAATCAAAGTCTTCTAAGAGGAGGAGTGACGCCACATAAACTTTAAAATAGGATTCTTCGAGTTATTTTATGTTACGTTCCAAAATGGCCGTCTAGGTAGTGGTTAAAAGTAAATTACAATACCATTCTGTTTTTTTTTTTCAATTTTTATATTTTTTCAAGTTTTTATATCCCCCTGTACCCGCAGCGTCACGGTATCCCAGTCTGTAATTTCTCTTCGAGTGTCCCGGTTGTCATTTATATTTCCTCTGTCCCGGTGTCCCGGTCGTCATTTGTGTCCCGGTGTACCGGTCTGTAATTTCTCTTTAACTGTCCCGGTCGTCATTTATATTCCCTGTGTCCCGGTCGTCATTTGTGTCCTGGTGTCCCTGTCTGTAGTGTCATCTTATAAAGACGTCATATACAAAGCCTTATTTACTTATAATGACGTCAAATGCAAACCCACGAACAAATTAAGATGCATATATACAACTCATTTTTATATATATATAGATATAGTTTCTTTTTTAGTTATTTTCTTTTCTAGTTTTTTCTTTTCTTAGTTTTTCTTTTTTTTAGTTTCTTCTTTTTATTCATTTGTTTTCTTCAATTTGTCAATGTTCATTCTAACATTGGCACTTGGAAAAATCTTTACGTTCCAAGCATGCTAAAGCTAAACAATTTATAGTAAACCTTAAACTTTTCGGTATCTGTTTTAAGGTTTTCGAATTACTTTAATCTATTGTCAAAATACATTGAAATATTTGTGCAATTCCCAGTTTTTTTAGTTTTTTTATTTAGTTTATATTTTTTTTTCTTTTTAGTTTTTTACCTTTTTTTATTTTTTTATTTTTTTAGTTTTTTCTTTTTAGGTTTTTTTCTTTTTTTAATTTTTTCTATTTTTTAGTTTTTTCTTTTTTTAGTTTTTTTCTTTCTAGTCTTTTTTCAGTTTTTTACCTTTTCTTTTTTCAGTTTTATTTTTTCAGTTGGTGACATTCTATCTTTTTCAATGTTTTTCAATTTGTTAATCTTCATTCTAACATTGACAGTTGGAAAAATCTTCACGTGCCAAGCATGCTAAATCTCAACAATTCATAATGAACCTCAATTTTTGAGTATCTGTTTTAAGGTTTTCGAATTACTTTAATCTATTTTCAAAATATTTTGAAATATTTATGTAATTCCCAGTTTTTACATTTTTAGTTTCAGTTTTCTTTTTCTTCTTTATTTCTCAGACGTAAATACATATCGCCGAACCTTCGTTTTTTTAACTAAAATCTGGTAGGCATTGATGACCTTATCCAAGTCAAAATCCTAAACCCAATCATCATCGCTATCATTTTCAGTTTTGATACGTTTTGACTCTCGCTGTCCAGGTTGATCTTCATCTAACAGCGCAGTATTGCGTTCTTTAGCCGTAAGCCTTTTGGCATTAACTCTTTGAGCAGCTTCCTCGGCTGTTTCTTCTGCCATTGTAGGATTTGGTAACATTCTATCTTTTTCAATGTTTTTAAGTTTGTCAATGTTCATTCTAACATTGACATTTGGAAAAATCTTCATTTGCCGAGCTTGCTAAAGCTCAACAATTTCGAGTGACGTCATGTCATCATGTCGTCATGAAGTTAGTTGTCGTCATGTTTGTTATGAGGATGACGTCATTAAACGTATTTAAGACATTCGCTCACGGAAAAATGTTTAATTGTAAAATGACTGAAGAACCTACAATGGCAACAGCCGAGGAAGCTGCTCAAAGAGTCTATGCCAAAAAACTTGCTGCTGATAGAGAAAGTAAGAAAAGAAAGCGTGCCGAAGAACTTGAGACTGAGAACTTGAGAACTTGGCACAAAGACTTGATGAAGAGGGGAACAGGGGAAAATCACACTTTAAATAACAGATTTTCAGTGTCCGCAGAAGAAGAAGTCAAACTTGAGACAAGTCCTGTAGATAATACTCAAAATTACTCTCGAAATTTATCTGAAAATGGAGCAGGTGATGATACCCCCCAATTGATAACATCTAGAAATATAATGGATGATAGTCGAGCCATTTTGTCACATATTCAAAACGGCCATACAGTGAAGAAGGCTGAAGACAATGTGGAACAAAATTCTGTCCCTGATAATTCTTCGAGTGTTAATTTAAGTAAGAGAAGCTCAGATGATGACTCCTTTTGGAATTAATTTCACACCAACCTTGCTGTTGATCTCACAGAAGTGTCTTGATCTCAGGTTGAACATTTCAGCTTTATTTGTCGATATTTTATTTATTAGAATTATTTTATGTTCGTACAGAGAAGATCATGTTCTACCGTTCTCCAATCTTTTGTTATGGAATTTAGTATCAGAAAGTGGATTAGCATAAAGTAAAGAAAATTGCCTCAGCTTTATCAGTTTAACTGATACAAAACTCCGGAAATTACATTTTTATGCCTTATAAGTAATCTATTTCTCTTTACATTCTCGAATCTGCTCAGTGTTGCCTGTATAGTTGCCAATTGATTCCTAGTATAACCAATATCTTCAAAGAAGGAGCGGCTTCTCCAACAATCCAAATATTGTTTTTTTCTGTGATACTTAACTGAAACTAGAGAATTGAATTCTCTTAAAACATGGGTCTTGAAGAAAGCTTAAGTAAAACAAACTTTTCTACACAAAAGTTTTTCTAAAAAAAGTAAAGTTTTACAATAATTCTGTCTCCAATCGACCAGGAATTATTAATATTCAAGTATAATTAAAACTCAACACGAAAAGAAATTGAATAAATGAACATAAGAAAGATAAAGGTAGAAGATACTGATGAATAAATAAAATAGATGAAATACATATATCTGGTTTTATTGAAAACTATATCTATATGCGTTTTATTGAATAGATATAGGGATTTTGAACAGTGTGCTATAGTTTTTTCAAAATATCGATGACAAATCAAAAATAATAAAGTATAATACTCAAGATTTCTAGAAATAACAAATGAATATAGACTGAATATTAAATATATGGTAATATTAATTCTCGGAAAAACTGTAATTCAAGACTGTGATAGTAATGGTTTTTCAGACACAGTAATGTTTTTTTATTGTTACAAATATAAAAGAAAAATGTTCATTATATATTTTATTTTCAATAAAGCACGAATGATGTAATAGATTTTACAACCTTCATAGTTAGAGAAAGGAGCTGTAGATAAATTTCTGTTTGAATTAATTTGTGTTCGTTTTAAATATTCAATATAATTTTTACTTTGAGTTTGATATGAACTTTCAATTTAATTTCTGTTAATATCTGGGTTTCATGTATCCTTTAATAGTAATTCTTGGTTGTTTTGATTTTGAATTGTTGTAGAACTTTGTCTCTGCTGGTCTTAAGTTTAAAGTGGCTCTTTACTTTGTTCATCTTCAAGAAGTTTTTAAAAATTAATTTCTGCCCGTTTTTGGTTGCCAAAGTTTTAATATTGCTTAATTCAATGAATATCTTTCGATTTTTTCAAGTCTGCAGCTTAAATATAAAAACATTCGATTATAATCTTTTAATTCTAACTAGTGTCTTTTAATGCATTTATACATTCCTTTCAACATTCCCAGAAAGTTTTGAGTAAATGCTAATAACCGTTCCTTAGATATTGCAGATATACCCTTTTGAGAAGTGGATTTACATTATGTCGTTTGATTTAGCTCAACATCCCCTGAAAGTTTCATGAATGTCTTTAGCTGATACTCAGATATTGCACAGATGCTTGTTGCACATTGTACAACCAGAATGCACATAGTTTCGCACCCCTCTCAACATTTTCGGAAAGTCTTAACTTAATACCCTCAATTATTCCTGAGATATTGGCAACATGCCATTTGGATACCCAGACTGTATGTGGTGTCATTTATTTAGTTCAACATCCTGATCGATATAACCTGAAAGTTTAATCTTAAATAGCTTAGGTGCTTCTGAGATGTTGTAGATACCCTCGTAAACAAATGAGGGTCTTTAGGTTCAGCATCCTTACAAACATTCTCTTTGTGTTTAAACTTGATACGCTCCCCTAGTTGTTCTTGAAATTTTGAAGATATCCCGCTTCGATAACTTAAATGCACCTATTGTCTTGATTTAGTTAAACGTGATAACCTTATCCACTCTTGGGATATTTTGGATAAGCCATTTTGACAACCTAAATACATGCACTGCCCTAATTTAGTTCAATATTATCCTCAACTGCTGGCCCCCAGCCCGCCATTACAAAAAATGGCCACAAAATGGGTATCAGGTTTGGACCTTGAGAGTCTAGTGCCGTCATACTTACTTACTTATTCAACATTCCATGAAGTTAGATCTCAATACTCTTAGCCCTTTCTGACATACCCAGGATCAAACGTTCCCACTCTTTCTCCGTTGGAAAAAATTACTTTTTAACTATTATTTCATTTTTTTCGAATAAAGCGTTACAATATCTTCACCCTCCTTGAAAAATTCCCCCTACCAATAGGAAATTTCTTCCAAGTTAGCTACCTCCTGGGGAAATCTCGATTCTATGGTAAATTCCCCTCAGATGAAAATTCCACCTGAGAAATTTTTCTGAGACATTTTTTCTTTGGATAAACCTGATTTTTTCATGCCTAAAAAGACGTAAGAAATGAAAAGAATTCCATGTGTAAATTCTGAGATTTGTTTACTGGATAATTTTTAAGGAGTTGACTTAACACAAAATACAGCAAGGGTTTCCAAGTCTTAAGGGCTGGACGGTGTCCAATAACAACAAGCATACAATTTTACTTTGACAATTGGCGGATTAAAAAAAGAAGTACGATTTTTATGGCACTTAGTATTAACCAAGTGACATATAGCAATCGCAAATTCTGTCGGTCTGTCGGTCTGTCTGTCGGTCCCGGTTTTGCTACTTTAGGCACTTTCAGGAAAGCTAGGACGATGAAATTTGGCAGGCGTATCAGGGACCGGACAAAATTAAATAATAAATAGTCGTTTTCCCAATTTGACCATCTGGGGGGGGAGTGGGGGGCCCGTTAATTCGGAAAAAATAAAAAATGAAGTATTTTTAACTTACGAACGGTTGATCAGATCTTAATGAAATTTGATTTTGGGAAAGATATCATGTCTCAGAGCTCTTATTTTGAATCCTGACCGGCATTCAGCCTCTGATTTTTCTCTTAAATCAATCTATTGATTCTTAGAATTTTGTTAGAGCTCATACCATATGAGCTCTTGGCTCTTAGCTCTTCTTGCCTCGTCACAAGTGCCATAGGAGCTCTTTGCTCTTGTTAAGAAGGGACGACGGGTTAAGCAGCTAATTTTATTGAAGCAGTGTTTTCATATCTCTTCATTATAGGTTGCTAATTGGCTGATTAATCTCCAGGTTACCTATTCCGATTTTTGTCCTGAAAATTAATATCATAGAGAATAAATAAAAATAGTGGCGATAATCTTCAAAGTACCAAGGAACCCAAAATGAAAACATGTTTATCCCTCTTGATCTATCTTAGGTCTATTAATACCTGAAAAGCAAGGTTTCCTACGATTTTTCTTTTAGTTGCTATGAGCATTTTTACTTAGAATCTATCTACGATACAGTGTTACCAATAATAAACTGTGAAACTAAAAAAAAAAAGAAAAAAAAAAGAGCGGAAAATATTTCCTGTGAATCTGAAACATGCTTTTCAATCTTGAAAATTCAAATTCACAATATCTTTTGACTGGTATATTTTTGTTTCTCAAGGTGTCTATCACAGAGGAGAACTCAAACCCATTGAATTCGTATAATATTTGTAACTGGAACTGGTATATATTTGTGAAAATCTATTTTGTGAATAAATATGACCTCATCAAGTTCAATAAATAACTATTCTGATTTGTCAGAAAATATTGTTGATGATGACGAAGCACTATATGGTTTGTAAGATACCATTTCAGGATAGGCTACTTGTTCTAGCCTCTTTGACACCCAATGTAGCTTCACTTGCTATTCAAGATCATAGCACGACTCCCGAGCAGCTGAAAAGTTCATGTGAAGATTCATTATCATGGTAAGCAATAGAACAAACAATGCTTCATTTCATGTAGATTAGGCCTAGCCTATAAAAATGTAAGTAATCAAGGTCTATCTTTCAATTTATGTTCATTGGCTTACAGAAGAAAGGATATATTTTGGAGCAACTTTTGTATTAATATTGCGGTATCACCCTTTATAAAGAAACACTATAAAACTTTATACTAGACCACTTTAAGAGAGGTAAATTTTCTGATTAGCCAAACTGAATATTAAGATGGTTTGGGCTAAAAAATAGACACTCATATAGTCAGATTCAATTGTGAAATCAAATGTAGCTAACTCTGTCATGACTCCGTCCTCCCTCCCTTCATAATGGTGAAACATATACCCTGAATTATGAATCAGCGCCAGATTTTTGGTACATAGCCTAAACTGCAGTTTTCAACAAAATTTAGTTTTCACAATTCTTTTACGCAGGTTTGACACAACCGGAAGAACAAGATAAGTAAAAGAAACAGTACTAAAAGCGATACAAACTTGATTACTGAGCCGAACAGAAGCAATGGAGGGATGTTGAGAGTGGTGACCAAACACAAGCATTTCACTTTTACTCCTATTAAACGAAAGGCCAATCTTGACATACGATTTCAGCAGAGTAAAATTTTCTTCAGCTCGGGGAATGTGTTAGGATTCAAGATATTATTAGCATAAATTTAATAACGTAATATCTGTACGTAACTGGACGTAAAGTCCAGTTAACTGGACTCTCGCGCGACCGCAAATCCTCATATGTTTTCTCCAGCGCAAAAATGTTGTTTAATTTATTTATTTGTTTTTGAATTTCGAGTAATAAACTTATGAACAGATGAACTTAGCTTATGTTGTGACTCAACAACACTATTATTGTATAAAGGAGGGGAGCTATTAGACCCCAGCCTAATGCCTTTATATACGTGAATTAATACTGCAGGCCTATTAATCGGAAAGGACTGGAAGTTGTTTTAAACATTTTTTCTTTTCTTTTTGCTTTTTTGTGTCCGTGTTCCTGTTTCTAAAACGTTAAAATAACAAGAGTTCCAAATTTTATTACTAATTTTAAGCTTTCATTGCTAATTTAAAAAATCATCAGGAAAAACCCGTCTCCTAAATTCGGTTTTCTTTAAAAATTGATGAGCGTCAAACTTTCACACTTAGTGAATTAAATCGCTAATCATTTTGAGCCCTGAAAGGGGCTAAAAAGCTCAGAACAACCCATTGAAACCTAGTAACCCTAAGCTCAAACCTATTTTCCTTTAAATAACTGGCTAGGGCATAAAATTTGTCAATTGTAGCTGACTATTGATTTAAGCTAATACAGGCTATATATTTCCATATGGGAGGGGGAGGAGGAGGAGTAAAGCATAGTGGATTCAAGTTCAAAGTCTGTTAACTACAATAATTCAACTTATTATGAAATAATTAAGTAAGAGTCTTTTATTCAGGCTCCACACTAAACAAAAATATAAACCAGTTGTGCTGATGATTTGTATCTAGTAATTATGTCAGCAGTTCCAATTCTCAAAATGTAAGGGGAGGGGAATAACCAGTTAACCATAATAAAATAGAAAGTAGCTAAATAGAAATAAGAAGGCATTTTTCAATGTCTAACTGAGGCAACTGCCCCCCCCCTCCGAATTTGCACTCCAGAATTGTGTAGCCTAGTTCTGAATTAGAATAAACACTGACATTGGATAGTACAAACAATATGATAATATATTGTGCATGATTTATAATACAATGATAAATATTATATAATAACAATAACAGATAATGATAGTGATCTAATAGTATTGCTTTGTTTTATGAACATTTTTTATTCAGAGATGCCATGACTCTCTAATGTTGTTCTTAATGTAATTCCTGTTTTCGTACCATCAATTATTTTTCTTGCATCGGTTTAGGATATCAGTGTGACATCCTTTTCACTAGTAAATACACATAAATTTCAGAATGCCTTTAGGCTACTGTATTCAGATAATCCAATGTATTATTATTCAGGTTGCTGTTTTGCCTGTGAGTCCAGGCAATTTGATGTTCATATGTTAATCTCAGAACTCAGTTGCCCTTGCCTGAGACTTTAGGCAGGCAGACATTATTAGGATGATGTCACTTGTTCACCTACAAGTCCAGGCAATTTGTTGGGTTTACTAATTTTGAATGACTTATAAGTAAGTGTAGCTGTCTGAGCGTGTTTAGTGTAACATGGTTGCCTGCCTGCGACTTTGGGCAGTTGTGTCCTATGTCACTAGTTTGCACACAAGTCCAGGCAACTTTTTTGTCAACCAATTTTTAATTAATTCTGTGTTAGTGTAACTGACTGACCTTATAAATTGGGTCAGAACCTAACATAATCTAACCCACTAGACTCTAGGTACTGAGTCTAGATCTGATCTAATAGTATTGCTTTGTTTTATGAAGATTTTTTATTCAGAGATGTCATGACTCTCTAATGTTGTTCTTAATGTAATTCCTGTTTTCGTACCATTAATTTTTTTCTTGCATCGGTTTAGGATATCAGTGTGACATCCTTTTCACTAGTAAATACACATAATTTTCAGAATGCCTTTAGGCTACTGTATTCAGATAATCCAATGTATTATTATTCAGGTTGCTGTTTTGCCTGTGAGTCCAGGCAATTTGATGTTCATATGTTAATCTCAGAACTCAGTTGCCCTTGCCTGAGACTTTAGGCAGGCAGACATTATTAGGATGATGTCACTTGTTCACCTACAAGTCCAGGCAACTTGTTGGGTTTACTAATTTTGAATGACTTATATGTAAGTGTAGCTGTCTGAGCGTGTTTAGTGTAACATGGTTGCCTGCCTGCGACTTTGGGCAGTTGTGTCCTATGTCACTAGTTTGCACACAAGTCCAGGCAACTTTTCTGTCAACCAATTTTTAATTAATTCTGTGTTAGTGTAACTGACTGACCTTATAAATTGAGTCAGAACCTAACATAATCTAACCCACTAGACTCTAGGTAGGTGTACCTATTTAGACTTCGGTATCATCTTTGCCTGCAATTCCAGTTGACTTGTTGGTCAACCAATTCTTAATTAGTTTTTTGTTAATGTAAATGTCTTGGCTTATAAATTGGGTTTTCTGACTGAGGACTACAAGTCCAGGTGACTTAGTGGTCATATGTCAATCCAAAAACTTGGTCAACCTGACTTAGATTGCAGATAGTCCTAAATGGAAAGTCAGCTGGAATTACAATAGAGATGGCTAAGATTTTTGGGTTGACTCATAACAGAAAATGTCTACTGAACTTGCTGATGAGCAAGCATCCTAAGCTTAATAGGCCTTCCTACACAAATTATCAGGCAGGATGACAAAGTTTTAGGATTGACACATGACCCCCAAGTTGCCTCAGCTAAAATTGCAACAAATGCTACAATTGATTTTCTTGTAGATGTTCATGTCTGCAATACAAAGTCTAGCCAGCAAATACAGAAAATACCTGCTGCCAAGAGCAAAAAAGGGTAAAAGACTTCCTTGAAAGCTACAAGGATCCAAATGCACCATCAACGGTTGCGAGAGGGTTTTCTTGAAATACCACAGGTTTTGGGGTTTTATTGTCGATATAACATTTGGGAGATTCAACTAAAGATGACGTCATGGTTGTTAAATGTTAATAATGCCCAATATTTTTGGTAATAAAATCACCTTAGGGGTAGATGATTCTTACTTTATTGCATAGATTCCCTAAAGAGCGTTCCTAAAGACCACAGGAATTATACCTGGTGTATGGATTCATAAACAAGACCAATATAATAATAAACAATGCATTTTATTTCCATACTTGCATACAAAATGTCTGATAGCTGCACTTTGGTAAGGTATGTATTGAAACAAACATAAACTCAGTCTTATAAGCGAAAATATTGTTTCTCTGTAGGAGCACTTCACCACTAGAGTCTGGGAATTGAGCGCCTTAAAACCTTCTGTCTTTTTTGTATATGTTAACTTGTTATGGGACGTTTGACCTCCCTCTAACCAGATCTCTAAACCAGAATCTAACGGTTTCGTAATTTGGTTTCCCATGAACCAGGATTTCATGATTTCGCAATTATACTCCTAATGAGGTAGGTTGTTACTGTGACATTATCTGGATGCAGGTTTAAATTAAAGATAGATAGCTTCAAAATTTATTTGACAAATTCTCAAATTTATGGAACATATAATTCGGCATATGATTAACATTTGCTTGTCAAAACTGGTCTCGAACTCTGCTGAAGTTACGAGGCAGTAAAAGCTAGTTTTTTTTGTCATGTTAATTGTCTGATTACTTTTGACATAGTTTTCAGCTAAATTTTGCACTATAGGGTTGCGAAGTAACAATTCCCCTTCCCGTCTTAGAATGATGTCCTCATCATTCAGACTAATCCCCCCATAAATTTATATTGTCTGAAAATTCGTTATTGTTTATTCTGTTCATATCTATTCCATTCACCATGTAATTTTTGTTGATCTAAATCTTTATATATATATATATATATATATATATATATATACTAGCTGTTGGGGTGGCGCTTCGCGCCACCCCAACACCTAGTTGGTGGGGGCGCTTCGCGCCCCCCCCCAAGCCCCCCCGCGCGCGTAAGTCGTTACGTGCCATATTAGTTACGCGCCATTGTAGTTGTGTCCCTATGTCCCACCTGTGAATATAGAAAGATATATATATATATATATATATATATATATATATATATATATATATATATATATATATATATATATATATATATATATATATATATATATATATATATATATATATATATATATATATATATATATATATATATATGTTTTTAACTACGTAAAACTTGCGAATATACAACATTCTTTGCTGTCCCATTGTCTGTGCATATAAATAGATTGTCAGGTTTACCGACTCTTGAACATGCAACATATAATGGTCCATGGGAAAACAATCCGTATTCAGATCTATACCTCATGATTCTAATGATTGCCCTTGAGCTTTGTTGATGGTGATTGCTAATCGACCATTCCCTGAGTCGCCATCGTCATTTATATATCCCCCTGTGCACCCCGGCGTCCCCTTTGTAGTTATGTCCCTGTGTCCCGGTCGTCATTTATATTCCCTGTGTCCCGGTCGTCATTTGTGTCCCGGTGTCCCAAACTGTGATTTCTCTTTGAGTGTCCCGGGCGTCATTTATATTCCTTGTGTCCCGGTGTCCCGGTCGTCATTTATATCCCCCTGTGCCCCCCGGCATCCCCAATGTAGTTGTGTCCCTGTGTCCCGGTCGTCATTTATATTCCCTGTGTCCCGGTCGTCATTTGTATCCCGGTGTCTTGGTCTGTATATACATTCGTTTTTTAGTTTTGTTTTTCTCCTTTATTTTTTTCCTTTTTTCTTTTTTTTCTTTTTTAGTTTATTTAGATTTTTAGATTTTTTTGTTTTTTTATTAGTTTTTAGTTGTTTTTTTCTTTTTAGTTTTTTTGTAGTTTTTACCTTCTTTTTAGTTTTTTTAGTTTTTTTTACTTATGTCCTGGTCGTCATTTATACTCCCTGTGTCCCGGTGCTTTGTTGATTGCTAATCGAACATTCCTTTTGTCCCGGTCGCTTTCTCTTTGAGTGTCGTCATTTATTTAGATTGTCAGGTTTACCGACTCTTGAACATGCAACATATAATTGTCCATGGGAAAAACAATCCATATTCAGATCTATACCTCATGATTCTAATGATTGCCCTTGAGCTTTGTTGATGGTGATTGCTAATTGAACATTCCCTGTGTCCCGGTCGTCATTTATATTCCCAGTATCCCGGTCGTCATTTGTGTCCCAGTGTTCCAGTCTGTAATTTCTCTTTGAGCGTCCCGTTCGTCTTTGTTTGATGGTGAGCTTTGTTGCCCCTTGAGCTTTGTTGATGGTGATTGCTAATCGAACATAGCCTTTGTCCCCGTCGTCATTTATGTCCCCCCTGTGCCCCCGGCGTCACCGTTGTAGTTGTGTCCCTGCGTCCCGGTCGTCATTTATATTCCCTGTGTCCCGGTCGTCATCCCGGTATACATTCGTTTTTGAATTGGTATATGATGAAATAAATTTTTAATTTTTTCCCTTTTTTTCCTTTTAGTTTTTTTTATTGGTTTTGACCTTTTTTAGGTTTTTTAGTTTTTTTCTTTTTTCTTTTTAGTTTTTTTTGAAGTTTTTATCTTTTTAGTTTTTTTATTTTTATTTATATTTTTTTAGTTTTCTTTTTCTCCTTTATTTTTAAGTTTTTTTCCTTTTTTTAGTTTTTTTTTTCTTTTTTAGTTCTTTTAGTTTTTACCTTTTTTAGTTTTTTTTTAGTTTTTTATATGAAAATTTTTTTTAGTTTTTTTCCTTTTTTTCTTTTTAGTTTTTTATTGGTTTTTACCTTTTTTTTTAGCTTTTTCAGTTTTTTTTCGTTTTTCTTTTTACTTTTTTTTAGTTTTTATCTTTTTTATTTTTTTTTTTTATTCTTAATTTTATTAGTTTTCTTTTTCTCTTCTATTTTTCAGTTTTTTCCTTTTTTTTAAGTTTTTTTTTTAGTTTTTAGTTTTTTTAGTTTATTAGTTTTTTTATTTTTTTTATTAGTTTTTAGTTTTTTTGTAGTTTTTGCCTTTTTTTAGTTTTTTCAGTTTTTTTTAAGTTTTTAGTTTTTAGTTTTTTACCTGTTTTAGCCTAACCAGGATTTGAACCTCTCTCATCGAGTGACTACTCCAGCATGTTCATTTTGGTGTTTTAAATGGTATATTATCAACCAAATTAATGTGTTTTACAATATACTAAGCATCGTCAAAGCAAAAATGACGAAAACTAATTTCATGACGTCAGCCGACACAGAAACATCGTTAAAGATATTTAAGATATATATGTTCACGTAGAAATCTATTAATGTTTAAGTTTAAAATGACTGATGAACTTACAATGGCAAAAGCCGATGAAGATGCTCAAAGCGTCTATGCCAAAAAACTTGCTGCTGATAGAGAAAGTCAGAAAAAAAAGCGTGCCGAGGAACTACCAGAGCAACGCGAAAGCAGACTTGCTGCTAAAAGAGAAAGTGAAAAAAGAAGGCGTGCCGAGGAATCACAAGACCAGCAAGAAATCAGGCTTGCTGCTGATAGAGAAAGTAAGAAAAGAAAGCGTGCCGAGGAATCACAAGAACAGCAAGAAATCAGGCTTGCTGCTGATAGAGAAAGTAAGAAAAGAAAGCGTGGCGAGGAATCAGAGCAACCTGAAAGTTATCGCCTGGCATTCAGGTACAGCCCAGTCGATGATTATAGCTTGAGTAGATGTGTTCAAATCGGGACAATGTCTAAAATTTGTCCCTATTGCAAGGCCTTGAAATTCAATGGTGAAACAATGGGAATGTGTTGCGCCTCAGGAAAAGTTAAACTTCCTCTATTGGCTGCACCACCAGAGCCATTGAAGACCTTCCTTACTGGGACTACGTCAGAATCTAAGCGTTTTTTGTCAAAAATCAGAAAATACAACTCATGTTTCCAAATGACGTCGTTTGGAGCCCAAATCGAAAATTTAGATCAATTTATGTCTACTTTCAAAGTAAAAGGGCAAATTTATCATAGAGCAGGGTCCCTTCTACCATTCTCAGGCGAGAGTCATAAATTTTTACAATTGTACTTCATCAGTTATAGAAATTCTGAATTGAATGCACGTTGCGAAATTTCTCCCAACGTTGAAAGGACAATCGTTTCATAATTGCAACATCTTTTCCACGAAAATAATAATTTAGTGCGTCTGTTCAAAACAGCCATCGATTTGATGCCTACTGATACGCATAAAATTGTTATTTCCGCTGACAAAACGCCTCCTGGCCAACATGTGCGTAGATACAATGCTCCAACTATCGACAAAGTGGCAACCGTTATGGTCGGTGATCAGTTTTTACCTCGAGATATTATTCTTCATAAGCGAAACGCTCAGTTGTTAAGAATTGCTGAAACTCATCGATGCTACGATGCCCTACAATATCCTATCATTTTTTGGGATGGAGCCGACGGCTATCACTTTAATATTAAATTGATGAATCCAGCCACTAACAAAGAAATGAATAAGAAATGCAGCGCAATGCATTATTATTCCTATAGACTAATGATTCGGCAGGATGAAGAAAATTATATTTTAAAATGCGGTGAATTGTTTCACCAATTTGTCATTGATATGTATGCTAAAATTGAATCAGAACGTTTGCTATATATCCGCCTGAATCAGACCAAGCTCCGCTCTGAACAATACATTCATTTGCGAGATGCAGTTATAAATGACGGTAATACTACAAACGTTGGAAGATTAACAATTTTACCTTCGTCATATGCTGGCAGTCCCCGTCATATGCAAGAATATGCTCAAGATACTATTGCGTATGTTCGTCTCTATGGTCGTCCAGATTTATTTATTACATTTACATGTAATCAATCTTGGGACGAGATACTGCAGCTTTTACTTCAAGGCCAATCGGCGGTTCATAGACATGAAATTACGGCCCGTGTCTTCCGGCAAAAGTTGAAATCACTGATAAACTACATAGTAAAACTTGAAGTGTTTGGGTCAGTGCAATGCTGGATGTACTCAGTTGAATGGCAAAAACGAGGTTTGCCACACGCACATATACTAATCTGGCTACATAAAAAAATTACTTCGAACGAAATTAATGATGTGATTTCCCCTGAAATACCTGATAAAAATATCGATAAGGGGTTACATGATATTATTGTAAAAAATATGATACATGGACCTTGCGGTGCACTGAACGAAAATTCACCATGCATGGCCAAAGGAAGGTGCACAAAGCAATATCCTCGACTTTTAGAATCAAAGACAATTACTGGCAATGATGGTTACCCACAATATAGAAGAAGATCTACTGAAGATGGCGGGAAAACAGCAATAATAAAGAAGCGTAACGGTACCACCATCGAAGTAGATAACCAGTGGGTTGTTCCATATTCCCCATTATTATCAAAAACATTTAATGCACACATAAACGTTGAATACTGTAACTCCGTAAAGGCAATCAAATACATATGTAAATACGTCAACAAAGGCAGTGACATGGCAGTTTTTGGCTTGCAGCCCGAAATCAAAGATTTCGACGAAATCGTACAATATCAGGCTGGAAGATACATAAGCAGTAATGAAGCTGTTTGGTGAATTCTTTCATTTCCGATACATGAACGTAGTCCAGCTGTTGTTCACTTAGCGGTACATTTACAGAATGGTCAACGTGTTTATTTCACGGAAACCAACGTGCAACAAAGAGCCCTGAATCCACCGGATGCAACATTAACAGCTTTTTTTTCGCTTTGCAAAAATGATTCTTTTGCAAAAAAACTGCTGTATACTGAAGTGCCTTCGTATTACACGTGGAATATTAAAAATAAAGTATTTGAACGTCGAAAACAGGGTAAGTCAGTCGACGGCCAACCTACCATCTTCAAAGATACCACGATAGGAAGACTCTACACCGTTCACCCCAATCAACATGAATGCTTCTTTCTACGCCTGCTTTTGGTGAATGTACCCGGTCCGACATCCTTTGAGTATTTGAGAACTGTAAACGGTACTATACATGACACTTACCGTAGTGCATGCCAAGCTCTGAATTTATTGGAGAATGACCAACACTGGGATAACTGCATCAATGACGCGTGCGAAACGTCAACCCCAAGTCAAATTCGTGCATTGTTTGGCATCATTTTAACAACTTGCTCTCCATCAGCTCCTACAGAGCTATGGGAAAAATATAAGTCAAAAATGTCCGAAGATATCCTCCATCGAAAACAGTTAGAGACGTCAGATATGACGTTTGATTTTACATCAGAAATTTATAACTACACTTTAGTTATTATAGAAGACTAGCTGTTGGGGTGGCGCTTCGCGCCACCCCAACACCTAGTTGGTGGGGCGCTTCGCGCCCCCCCCAAGCCCCCCCGCGCGCGTAAGTCGTTACGCGCCATATTAGTTACGCGCCATTGTAGTTGTGTCCCTGTGTCCCACCTGTGAATATAGATAGATTTATATATGTGTTTCAAACTACGTAAAAATTGCGAATATACAACATTCTTGGCTTTCCCATTGTCTGTCCATATACAAAGCCGTATGTACTAATAATGACGTCATATGCAAACGCTCTTTTTACAAACAAACAAACATGCATACACACAACTCGTTTTTATATAGATAGATAGATAGATAGATACAATACAAATTAACTACGTAAAACTTGTGAATATACAACAGTCTTCGCTGTCCCATTGTCTGTGCGTATAAATAGATTGTCAGGTTTACCGACCCTCAAAGATGCAACATACAATTGTACATTGGTAAAGCAATCTGTATTAAGATCTATACCGCATTTTTCTAGTGATTGCCCTTGAGCTTTGTTGATGGTGGTTGCAAATGCTAATCGAATTGGGAATTGCAATCTTTTAAATTGAAAAAGCAGATCCGTTGGAATCATGGGAATGCGAGGAATAAGAACAGCCTCACCCTCATAAGGCCCTGTCAAGATTGTGGCATCTATTAGGTTTTCCATTGTTTTTTTTTTACGGCAAGTCGCGTGCCATTGCAAAGCTTTGGTGGGTTGATATTTCTTAAAAGTATTATTGGTACGCCTATTTTTAGTTGTAGCAGGTGTGGTGGACACCCTGAAGGATCTATGGAATTTAAAAATTCAGATGGATAATTAACCGCTTCATTTGGTTCCAAAATACAAATTAACTGCGTAAAACTTGCGAATATACAACATTCTTCGCTGTCTAATTCTCGCTGCATATAAATAGATTGTCAGGTTTACCGACCCTCGAACATGCAACGTACAATTGTCCATGGGAAAAACAATCAGTATTAAGATCAATACCACATTTTTCTAATGATTGACCTTGAGCTTTGTTAATGGTGATTGCAAATGCTAATCGAATTGGGATTTGCAATCTTTTAAATTGAAAAGGCAGATCTGTTGGAATCATGGGAATGCGAGGAATAAGAACAGCCTCACCCTCAAAAGGCCCTGTCAGGATTGTGGCCTCTATTAGGTTTTCCATTGTTTTTTTTTACGGCAAGTCGAGTGCCATTGCAAAGCTTTGGTGGGTTTATATTTCTTAAAAGTATTATTGGTACGCCTATTTTTAGTTGTAGCACTTTTGGTGGAAACCCTGAAAGATCTATGGAATTTAAAAATTCAGATGGATAATTAACCACTTCATTTGGTTCCAAAACTGTGTCGACTGATTTGTAAAGGACTGCCTGGTCTCGAATCTTGGTCAAAACAATATTGTTGATTTCGTGGACGTCTATATTTTTGGGTGCGAGAATCGCTCTTTCACTTAGCCATTTATTATTTTTATAATTTTTTAGAATATTCGGAAATACTTTTTCAATCAATTCATTTTTGGACGTCACTAAATTACAGAAATCAGCAGGTAGTTGTATACGTCCTGAAATTGAGTCTACTGGGAGCTATCCGTTTCCCATTGCCAGCAATTGATCTGAAAATGTTTGATCAGAGTCATCGTTTTGCAATCGGACACGCATATTTGTAGTTAATTTTAATGTTTTTACGTGTGCCCATAAATTAGAATTTTTCAGGCAAGCATTCATTTCGTCTGCAGGAGTTGATCTAGGTATTATAGGTAATGTTTGCCTGAAATCTCCCGCAAGCAATATTAATGTGCTGCCAAAGGGTTTCGACTTCCCTCGCAAATCTTTCAAGCATTGATCCAGAGCCTCGAGCGATTTTTTGTGTGCCATTGTGCACTCATCCCAAATAATAAGTTTGCATTGCTGCAATACTTTACCCATCCCAGATGATTTGGAAATATTGCACGTGGGAGTTTCTGTAGAATGCAAGTTCAGAGGCAATTTCAAAGCGGAATGAGCAGTTCTTCCACCAGGCAGCAATGTTGCGGCTATTCCGGACGACGCAATTGCCAACGCTATATCATTTTTTGATCGAATTGATGCCAGAATCAGTTTTATCACAAGCGTTTTACCAGTACCTCCTGGCGCATCCAAAAAGAAAATTTTCTCCAACGTTGTTATCGACACAATGCATTATCGTATCATAAATGTCTTTTTGTTCCGACGTTAACTTGGAAATGTTATTTTGTACATACGACAATAGATTACTCGTACTGTAACTTTGTTCACGATCCAATTCTACACATGTCGAAACAGCAGCGATACGGTTAGGTGAAGGCATTCCCAAATCCTGAAGAGGTTTGTTTGCCATACGTACGCACAAATCTTCTATAACAACTAAAGTGTAGTTATAAATTTCTGATGTAAAATCAAAAGTCATATCTGACGTCTCTAACTGTTTTCGATGGAGTATATCTTCGGACATTTTTGACTTATATTTTTCCCATAGCTCTGTAGGAGCTGATGGAGAGCAAGTTGTTAAAATGATGCCAAACAATGAACGAATTTGACTTGGGGTTGACGTTTCGCACGCGTCATTGATGCAGTTATCCCAGTGCTGGTCATTCTCCAATAAATTCAGAGCTTGGCATGCACTACAGTAAGTGTCATGTATAGTACCATTTACAGTCCTCAAATACTCAAAGGATGTCGGACCGGTGCCTATGTTCATGCTCAAAGTAATGTCATGCCTATTAACCGCCGATTGTCCTTGAAGTAAAAGCTGCAGTATCTCGTCCCAAGATTGATTACAATGCTTGAAAGATTTGAGAGGCAAGTCGAAACCCTTTGGCAGCACATTAATATTGCTTGCGGGAGATTTCAGGCAAACATTACCTATAATACCTAGATCAACTCCTGCAGACGAAATGAATGCTTGCCTGAAAAATTCTAATTTATGGGCACACGTAAAAATATTAAAATTAACTACAAATATGCGTGTCCGATTGCAAAACGAGGACTCTGGTCAAACATTTTCAGATCAATTGCTGGCAATTGGAAACGGAAAGCTCCCAGTAGACTCAATTTCAGGACGTATACAACTACCTGCTCATTTCTGTAATTTAGTGACGTCCAAAAATGAATTGATTGAAAATGTATTTCCAAATATTCTAAAAAATTATAAAAATAATAAATGGCTAAGTGAAAGAGCGATTCTCGCACCCAAAAATATAGACGTCCACGAAATCAACAATATTGTTTTGACCAAGATTCGAGACCAGGCAGTCCTTTACAAGTCAGTCGACACAGTT